>NC_052500.1:72006508-72137119 GCF_016617805.1 Bactrocera tryoni
CTAAATACAACTCTGCACTACACCTGTCCTACGCTGCGACTCAAGCATAAAACGAATTTTTCTCGGTGGCGCAAGAAGTTTAGGTCTTGCAGACGCAAAGTACGGAACTGCTTCAACTGAGCCAAGCTAGCAGAAATCATAGACTATTGGAACAAATATGAAGATATTCTAAGAAACTACAAGATGTTGGTGCGTAGGGCAAAGCGAAAATCCTGAAAGAGCTTTTGTAGTTGATTTGAAAAGACCCACGAGGTGGTGAGACTTAGGAAACCATTATCCAAAAGCCTGGACCGGTCTAATTCGCAAAAGTAGCGGAGAGTAGAGGGACAACTTCCAGGACTCATTGCAAAACTTAGTGTGTGCTTTCTAAGACACGGATAGTCCTAGCTATGAAGGGAATAGTGCGGTAAGCTTTTCCGAACACATCTTTACGGATAATAAAATAGAGTGGGCAATTCACTCATTCGACCCATACAAACCCCTCCCCGGTACGATCGGAAACATTCCTGCCATACTACAGAATGCGCTCTGTCTATCCGTGCCATGACTAAAGTCGATTTTTAGGGGATGCATTAAGTTCAACTATGTGCCACACTCATGGAGAGGGGCTTAGGTAGATTTCAAACCGAAAGCAGGTAGAAACAACCCAACCTACTCCATGCTGAAAACGGTAGAGAAAATTTTGGACGTCCACATCAGAGCCCGAGCGCCTCCTAGAAGCTTGTCCAAGGCGCAGCATGCATACGGGTATACGAAGCAGTCCATACACTAGTATTTAATGTCGAAAGAGCTCTTGTGTGTAGGGAATACGGTCTTGGAGCATTCCTGACCATTTCTGGAGCGTTCGGAATCTTTTATCAATAGTATTCAGTTAATAGATGTTGATCCTGCTATACAACGCTCGATCAGAAGCCGTTTGACCTCTAAAAGGATAAGAACAGAATGGAACGACGCTAGAATAACGAAGTTCATGCCAAAATTCGAGAAAATGTTTTGTAAAAAAAAAAACTATTTTAAACAAAGACGATCAGTTTAGAAAGTCACTTATAAACTTCATTACAATAGTAGTCATGAGATCTAACGAAATGCTCTATCCATTGTAATAAATTAAACCTAAAGAGAACTTATTGCTTCCGCAGGCCATCAACGACTGACGAAAATCTTGCACATGTGGAAGTATCATGCATTCTGGAGGAAAATGTGCCTAAACGTTTCCTTCTTAACATCCTCTATAAAACTACGTCAATATGCCATCGATAGAATTTTCAGCCTTAGCGCATGTACACCTGTTGGTCAATATTAAAACTCCCCCCATTGCCACAAGATTGACCTTACTACTGGCAAAAAGTTCAGTAAATCTCTTCAGTAGTGCTCTAGACTAAAATAATCTCGCAGTCACACAAGAGCTAATTGTTGTTTCGAACCTGCTATGCTCACGCGACGCTGGGATCTAAGTTCCCACAGATACAGTCAAAGAAGGAGAAAAATTTAAAAATATCCTTGTTAGCAGCTCCTCTATAGCCGTATAAGGCAACCGTCGCCTTTCTCACTCTCTTCTCAATGTTTGGCTTCATGAAAGGTGCCTTGTCATCAGTATGAAGGCGCGAGCTGCCGAGCGAGGGAAAAGGAACATCTGGAATCTTAGACCTCCTAGTAAATAAGCTCATTTCAGTTTTACTTGAGTTGACGTCTAAGCAGCTGTGACATACAGCATATCTTGAAGATTAATACCTGGATGCTCTGAAAAGGATGATAAAACCTTCGCCAGACATTAGGTAACTCACACGTTTTTAAAACACTCACTGCTGTCAAAGATCTGATATGCATCATTATTCAGTATTTGTCTCGAAGACCTTTTTATTTTGTACCTACCCAATATACGTTCCCAAATCTTAAACCACCACAATAATTGTATGAGTCTTTCAATATCGTCGCGAGCACTTTATTGGTAATCCTAGCAAGTCCACATTTTTTGTGTATTCCGAAGATCACTAAATACCCTTTTAAGGAACGATTTCTCATATGTATAACGAAATAATTTTTTTATTTCCGAAGTCTGGCAACTCTACAGAACATTTTTAACTGAAAACCTTCCGTGACGCCTTAGTTTGGAGCTTGGATTTCAGTTTGTAATTCACTAATAAAGCGTATTTTTAGAAGTTGTATTTTGAAACAGGTGGCAACCCTAAACAAGATTTCAAAACAAAACTTTCAAGACTGAGTTCCCAAAACCTACCTCTCTTCATTACCACTTAATTTAGTGTTTTTATTTTACCAATTTTTGTTGTTAATTCCCAAACAGCTGGCAACTCTCTTTTTTTTATTGTGTTTTTTTTTAACTTTATGGGTATTACACCACACAATTTAAACTAAAAAAGTCAACAATGCATATTTCGAGCGTGGCGGTTTTTTGTTGCGTAACGCAATTTCGTTGCATATGAAGGATTTTACTGTCATTATTAAAAATTTCTCTCACAAAAGTTAACAGTCCAAATTTCGAGCGTGACGGTTTTTTGTTGCGTAACACAATTTCGTTGCATAAGATCGATTTTAATGCCATCAATAAAAATTTCCCTAAAAAATATTACTTTTCAAACAAAATACCATTTGCTTTATTTGCACAAATGACCTCCTCTATAAATGATAGCAACAAAGCTACAAAAACAACTCAAGGTGTTCACTTTGCACCCAATCCGCACTTCATTACTTTTTTGTCAAACTTTTTTTTAGTATTTGTAGCTCCAGCATTCTGACTCAAATGCGACGTGATCGAGGCTGCCTGGCGTCTCTAAAGAAATGCCACACTTTTTTTGTTATTGTCGTTTTGCCGCCTTCGCCGCCAGTTCATACTTGGGTTTATGTGTATGAGTATCTCCTCCGATTAGCATTCAGCGCGTGCGCACAATTTTTATTGGAATTATTTATTATTTATGGCAAATATGCAGGCCTCGCGTGCTCGCACGTCTGCCAATTGAAGTGTTGCCCATTTGCGGCTCGGCTTAGCGTTGCTCCGTTGATGATTCATGATTTCACACATCCTCATCAACAGCATTGCCTTCATCATCAACGCCATCATAATCATCATTCGTCCCGTCATCGCATTATTGGCGCACGCATTGTCAAATTCGGGGAGAAATTATTTATGCAATGACAAACCGTTGTTGTGGTTGCTGATGAGTGAGCAGACAGGTGAAGTACTGTGGCAGTTTGTAAAACAAAAAGTCCGGCAGCTCATCGATTTCATCGTTAAATTTGACTATAAGTGTTCGCAGAACACATAAATTATTTCGTGCATCATTTTTATGGTTAATTGGAATGACACTCAGTGGGTGATGAGTTGTAAAGCTGGACTTTTTGTATGTGCTTTTTTGATGGAAGTCGAAAATATTAACTTTTTGAGAGATAATTATTTTGGAGTGTATTTCTACAGCTGGAAAAATCTTCAGTTTCAGTTTCCGTATAGAGGAGATTGTCAACAGGTCTACCTAAAGTTTAGGTTAGGTTAGGTTAAAAGACCGATCTTGTTGCAAGCACAAACAGATACTGCTAATGACGACGGTCCGTTCTAACATCTAAAACTCCTTTATATTGATTAAAAAGCCCATACACATTCAAAAGTGCATTTTGAGACGGCAACAAATTTGTTGATGCAGCTGATGTCAATTTTGACTATCTCTCCTGGTTCGCCGAAAGTATGACTGCGGAGATGTTTCAACATCAGTCTTGTGAAAGCTCGACAATAGGGGAGAAAATGCTTGGCTGCTTGTATCTAGCCTTCCTCCATTTGGCTTTGACAATTTGCGGCCAATAAGACTTAAAGACTTAGCGCATGGATTCCTTTAGAGCATGTCCAGTAAGAACTCTTACGAGTACTTGCTAAGGGCAAGTAGTTCAGGGGATCTCCATTTTTTACCCTAGACCTGAAGAATCTCACAGTCATACAGAAGCTGGTCATCTACCAACGCCTGCTGAGCTTCCGCAAGGTCCATAGGACTAATGCAAGAACCCAGCAGGACAACGGAGACTCAACTCGTAACATTCCGATCTAAGGAACAAGAACGGAAGGAGAACGAGTTAAATTAAAGTTGTTCTCTTCAAGCGCTAATTCTATTGTAGTATCATCTCTTGCGAACTCATCAGCTTTGCAGTTTCCATCGATTTCGTTGTATCTACGCACCAAAACAAGTCTGAGAATGAAATAGTTTGATGCTGTTGATAGTGATAAGGGACATTCCTTAAATAAATTCTAGGCTCTCTCAATGATATTGAGGAAAAATAACAATAATTTCCTCGAATTAATATTCGCGATCTCTACCACCAAACCGCAATAGAGCATAGAGAATATTTTATCTTAAGATAACCAAAAGGTTGTAATTTAAAAATGGCGTCCAAGCAAACTATAAAAGTTCCTGCTGCAGCTTCACACTTGGACGCTCCGACTTAGTCTAACTCTCTCAGACATCTTATTGAATCTTGGAACCAAAGGAGAAAGAGGCGAAAGATGTTTGTGGAATTTCTGTCGATGTCAAAAGCCAAAAGTTGCAGTTTAACATAGTTGACTGGAGTTATGAGTTCATTTTTGCCGGCTCTTTTAGAAGGCATGGCCTCTTTATAGTCGGTATCAATCAAGACTGTCGAAAAGATGCGGTTATCCGAAAACTAAAGAAAGCCTGTAAGATTGAATAGTCTTCGCCTTTTATGCTGGCTAATCATCGTCTTCTTGAATCTACAAGTACGACTTTCTGTTAACGGTGGTATTTGGAAGATTTAGAATTATCTTGCCTTGTCTAAGGTCTTTCGAAATTTCCCATGCCTCTCCAATTGTAAGAGGATGACCTAGTTTATAATATTTCATCATTCATATATCCCTGCAATAAGTAAGCCCTCTCCTAAATTAGAAATACTCACCTAGCCCCAGCAAATTGATAAAGATTCTGCGGAGCGGGCAAGCTTATCTTCGTTCCCGGCTATACCTTTGTGACCGGGCACCCAGTTGAGGCGCACATGGTTACGTTCTACTATGCTGTTCAACCGTTTTCTACACTTCTGCAGTTACGATTGGATCTCATAGAGAAATGGGCCAATGGTATGGTACCATTTAACTCTTTCATCCGCTGGGACGAGATTACCTTACCACTGCCACACCCTTCTGCTGTCATTTGCAGAAGTATGTGCTTGGCTACCTAACCGATCACTAGATCAAGCGGTGTGAGCTCAAGCGTGACTTCAAGTGCTGCCGTTGGACAAGTGTGCATTGCACCCGACATGCAGATACATGCAAGTCGTTACAGCTTCGATAGTTGGAGACCTACCGAGGTCTGCGAAGCTTTTGTAGCCCAGGCCACCACCTCATACGTGATTATCAGTCGCACGAGGGTGGGAGAGCATTGCCTCTTGGGGGCAGCCCCTTTTAATACCGGGAAAAATCCTTTATGTTCACAATATATCCGTGTACTCGATGTCATTGACATGTATCGGAATTGTCTTTTTTGATTGGAACGCCGATGCTTTTGCTCTACCTTATGCTTAGCCTTAGGAGAATTTCATCCAAAACTACTTTTTTGCGCCGAGCGCCATCTAGCGATAATAGACTGCTGACACTCTCTCAAATTATAATACTTCGACCCCACTAATTTATTCCATTTTGGTAGTTATTATACTTCCTGACAGGAAAATATTGAACTTTTTCCGGTTTTTGAGTTTCTGTAAACCGTTACACACTTGAAATTCATAAGTGGTAATCAAGAAATATTATATTTTGATTGTTTTTTAAATCGCGATAATTTTTTCTCTCCCACCACATAAGCGCAGCACCTCAATTGTTTATTTCAACGGCGTCAAACAGATTGAAGTTGTTCAAAAGTTATTTTTTGGTGATGCGCTCATTTGCAAGAATTTAAAGTACACTTTCAAGTTGAAGTTCTGCAAGTTTTTTCGCTGCGTGCTTCGAGCAACCAACACCGAAGCGGTGTAGCCAGTAGCAAGAGATAATATACATATAGGCGCAGAAGAAGTAGCGCTGTCAAGAAAAATAGTACAAATACTAACGGAAACGCAGCGCTGTCAGCGGAGGAGCGGAGAGGACGAAACGAACAAACGAAGCGCCAAACTTTTTCGCCAACTTTTGCCTAAGAAATAAACTTGCGCGCTTATTATACAACGGTGAAACGTCACTAGCGAGAAATGCGTGGAAGTGGTAAGTACATCCAGCTAGCGTATATGAAGGTAAAGCAACAACAATTACAAAAAATGTAGTAGCAGCAGTAGCAAATATGATAATACCATCAATAGCAACAACAATTGTACATTTATGTGAAAGCAAAAATAATGCAGAAGATGTGCGGCTAGATAGGTAAAGTGGCTGCTGTTTTAGGTATGCTGAGCGGCGCGGCGCGGCGTAACGCGTTGGGAAGGAGCACGATATTAGAAAAGCAGCACAACGCTGTGCGCGCTCGATACATAACGGATGCAGGCTAGCGGGAAAGATGCTGAAAGTTTTGGACAACAACAAAAAACGCGACAAGAATATCGAAAAGTTTTCGCAAACTAGAAAACGCGCGCGCACAAAGGCTACGCTGAAACTTATAACGAGAAAACTTTGCCACTTGGTAAATGCGCGATAAAGAAACGCACACACCCACACACACACACAAACACAACCATTGCTGCTACAACAGTAACAAGGGCAACAAAGAAAAACGTAAGAAATAAGAGCAAGCAAGACAACGGCAAAGCGCTAACAATGCGCTAAGAAAAATGGGGGCGCGCGCGTACAGCGCTCGCGCTACTGCCGGTAAAGCAGTACGCAGTAGTAAAGCGTTTGGTGTGAGTTGGCAAAATGCATACGACGTTGTTGGTTGCCGCTTCGTTGGCGGCTATGTGGCAGCAAACTTTTCAACCTTCGCGCGCACTGCTAAAGAAAAGTTTACCAAGATTTCCTGGAGATGTGCAAATCAAAACTGGAAGTTGGCAGTGGAGACGCCAAGGCAAAGTAAGCATAATAAAAAAGAAAAAAAGTATGCGCGCAAGTCAACGCAGCAACGCGCACAGCAACTATTTAAGTTAAAGTAACGCGAAGGGAAGCGCGTTGCGCCGCGCCCAAAGTATACGCAACGAAACGCTAATGTGGCGCGCTTTAAGCAGCTAACCAGCCAACCAACCAATCACTCGACCGACCAACTTATGCAAGGCGCCTTTGAGTGTGAGCCTCGTGGGTGGCGAAAATTATTTACGCGCCGATGGTGTCATCTAATTATGAATTCATTTTCTATAAAATGGCGTCACCAAAAACTGTGCACGACAAAGTAAAGTTAACGCAAAATGGCGGTAGTCTACATCACGGTGCATAAAGTAAGTGTGTGCGCGCGCACACAAAGCAAGCAACAGCAAAGTTAAGACGCGCGCATTAGACGCTGTGTGCGCGGACGAGCCTTTAGCGTACGCGTGCTTTGAAAATTAACGCGCCTGCTATAAAAGCGGCTAGCGAATAATGTAACTTAGCTGACGCGGTCTGTAAATTGGTCATAATGCAGGCAGCGCTTTACCGCGTTATAAAAATATATATGCAATGCAGGCAAACTTCTTGTGCGCGCACCTTTACCGCTTTGACACTGCACAACGCGCTTTGTGCAATTCATGGCAGCGCGTTGATAAAAACTTTTCCCACCGCATAATATTTTGCATTTTCTTACGACGCTTTTGTTATTGTTGTTAAAAGTGTTGTAGAAGGTTTTGTTGTTGTGTTGGTAGCCGCGCGCTGCTTTAGAAATTCGTAAGCGCTAGTTAAAAGAAATTTTATGCTTTTTAAAAACTTATTAAAAGCTGATAACCACAACGGTCACCTGCAGGCGCTGTGTGGTAGTAGCGCTGTGTGCGCTCACGCCAGCAACAACCAGTATGCATTGCTGGCGGTACACTTCCGCTTTGCTGGCCGCATATTAGTGGTTAGTGCTGCGTTGTAAGCCATTAAGGCAACCGAAATAATGGCTAAAAATTCTGAATGCTAAAAATGTTAACAAGCAAAAAATTGCATTACTTCTCTACGCAAAGTTGCTTTCTTTAACTTTTAAGCTTTTTCGTTTTTTTCTGCTTCTTCTTCTGCTTCTCATTTAACTTTTCTTTCGCCTTGCTGCTTTCTAAGTTATTTATGCAGCTTGTCTGTAGTGGGCGCTGGCTCTTCCTGCGTTGCATGTAATTTTCCTTATTCTTTGCAGGCATTTTCATGTTGCATCTTGCTGCCGCCGCTGGCGCTGAGGCCATTGCATGAGCTGTTGCAAGTTTTCCGGACGCGTGATTTTTGTTAAACATTTAATTACGAATTTCGTTGCAACACTGCGGGATCATTATGGAATTTACTGGTAAGTTGGAAATTAGATGTTTTTCTCACATACGCGGTTGTATGCGTATTACTTTGGTACGCCTCACTCGGTCCAATTAAGAAAACATTATAAATACTTTACTTGGATTAAAAGAACAAGAGCACTTTGTTATAACAGTAAATAATTATGCAGTACTTACACTTTCACATGATAAGAATAATCTCGATGACAATCGAGATAATTTTTTGAGATCGCGCCAGCTAAGTTGTGGGAAAACTCCGGCTCATAAAACGCGCTTGCCTTTAATACAAAATATTGCCAAATGGTTTAAAACAAAGTTGAGGATAGATCTGTCCAGATCAGAAACTTTCAATGAGATTTTCAAAACCCTGGTTACTTTCTCAGCTATGCGACTTTAAAACCTATTAGATTTTGGAAGATTTCAATGGCACTCTAGTAATTTAGAAGGTTCTCTTGGCAAACACACACAAAGCCGTTGATTTCCTAATTACTAGCAGGCTTAACTATTCCGCAACAATATGGTCGCCTGGAAGCAGAGATACGCAGACGAGGAAGCTACAACACCTCTTGATGTCTCCTATCGAACTCCTGCACAGTGAGGTCCGTATCCTCCCAGTTAAGGAGCACAACGAACTCCTCTCTAAGCAGTTCTTGCGGTCATCTAGTTGTAGCGTAATCGCCTCCTAGGAGCATCTAGAGGTGCGTCCTCAACTACGTCGATGACATAAAACAATACTCCGACCAGACTTCGGACGGAATTAACTTCAGACATGCAGAAACCGCCATTCACAGTGGAGCCATTAACACTTTCACCGTCAAACCACCACCTACTGCAGAAGACGAGCTCGAGTTGTCGCGACAATCGAGTGTGAGCCTTAAGCAGCTTCGCTCTGGATACTGTAGTAGGTAAAACTTATACTACTTATCCAGAATCGAACCCAACTTACCAAACATATGTACACCATGCAACAAGTTCCTGCATGACACTAATGACCTCTTTGCATGCCCTGCTAAGCTTACACATTTGACACCCCTCTCCCTATGGTCCAACCCCGTCAAAACAGCACGTTTCCTGGACCTACCGTTGGATGACCTCGTTGACAACTTATCGAATCTTTACCATCCTAACGGGACTAGGTTACTGTTACAACAACAACAACTAGCAGAACTACTAGCTTAGGTTAGGTTAGCTGGCTGTCGCCTCAAGATGGCGGGAGATCACAATTAGACTACTAAATACTGTCATTTGTGAACCCAGAAAAAAGCTCATGTAGTTTAATATCCGCTATCGACAAAGCGTCTTGAACCCATCACAAATCTACTAGTTTAGGTAGTGAAGTGCTTTATGTCTATTTCCACTGCTTTACCCGGATATCCAAAAGTATGAAATCCAAGATTGACATAATTCCATGTCAGCTTCTTCCAAGCAGTTCATCGAGTTGGCTTTTGATATAATTTTCAATTTTACTTCATGAGTTTCAATCGAACAGTGACCAGTTTCAAATTAATACAATTATTGGTGAACTTTGCTGAGGACCAAGAGCTCACTCGACCACTTATGATTAACTGCACAGTTGCTAGGAGTCAACCAACGCTTGCAGAGCTGGCCTGGTCTGATAGCCGCCACTCTGTAGGAGGCTGCGCTCTGGAGTAATAGACTTACTGCTGCTTTTATGGCAACTACTTTCGGTTGGAAGACGCTGTAGTGGAAGACTTTAGCCCCCAAATCGGTCTAATTTTGAGTTGAACAAGTAAGGAAGGGCTAAGTTCGGGTGTCACCGAACATTTTATACTCTCGCATGGTAAAGTGATAATCGAGATTTCATAATACGTCATTTACATATTTTTCAAATACCGTATTTTTGTAAAGTTTTATTCCGCTATCATCATTGGTTCCTAATGTTTATACTCGTATTATACAGAGAAGGCATCAGATGGAATTCAAAATAGCTTTATATTGGAAGAAGGCGTGGTTGCGAACCGATTTCACCCATATTTCGTACATGTCATCAAGGTGTTAAGAAAATATTATATACCGAATTTCATTGAAATCGGTCTAGTAGCTCCTGAGATATGGTTCTTGGTCCATAAGTGGGCGGCGCCACGCCCATTTTCAATTTTTAAAAAAAGCCTGGGTGCAGCTTCCTTCTGCCACTTACTTCTTCCGTAAAATTTAGTGTTTCTGACGTTTTTTGTTAGTCGGTTATCGCACTTTTAGTGATTTTGAACATAACCTTTGTATGGGAGGTGGGCGTGGTTATTATCCGATTTCTTCCATTTTTGAACTGTATATGGAAATGCCTGAAGAAAACGACTCTGTAGACTTTGGTTGACATAGCTATAGTAGTTTCCGAGATATGTATAAAAAACTTAGTAGGGGGCGGGGCCACGCCCACTTTTCCAAAACAATTGCGTCCAAATATGCCACTCCTTTAATATCTTTATTTATGGCTTAGTTATGACACTTTATAGGTTTTCGGTTTTCACCATTTTGTGGGCGTGGCAGTGGGCCGATTTGCCCATCTTCGAACTTAGCCTTCTTATGGTGTCAAGAAATACGTGTACCAAGTTTCATCATTTCATATCTCAATTTTTACTCAAGTTACAGCTTGCACGGACAGACGGACAGACGGACGGACAGACATCCGGATTTCGACTCTACTCGTCGCCCTGATCACTTTGGTATATATAATCCTATATCTGACTCTTTTAGTTTTAGGACTTACAAACAACCGTTATGTGAACAAAACTATAATACTCTCGTTAGCAACATTGTTGCGAGAGTATAAAAATATTCTTATCATTGCAGCGGTTAGACTTTAAAAAGTTCTCGCGCACAAAAAGTTGTCAAAATTTGTAAAACTTGATTTACCTCCAACCTCTGAAGTTCCTTCGACATTCTAGACAGTAACCCTCTATATTAACCATTTTATGGCGTCAGTTCGCGATCTCAAAAAGTTACGTTTTGATAAACGTGTAATTCTAGCCCTATCCCATTATCTTCTTTGACAATGATAGTCGAGTTGAGACAACAGCTTTCTGACATAACACTTTACTGTCTGATTATCGGCTTCTTATTTAGATAGAGTGCATTAATATCACCAAAACATGTAGCTTTCACTCTCGTGATTGTGGTGCAGACTCTATGATGTATGTTAATTCAAGACTCCATAATTAGTGCGGAAGTCTTAATATTCTCAAGCCTTGTGTTGGATCCGTCGAAAGCAGTAACTACAATATTCATACAACAACCCTGGCCCCAATACATTTGTGGCAACTTTTTTTCCAAACTTCGAAACAGTTGTTAAAACCAGTTTCCGGAATAGCTAGAGCGGTTGTTTGAAATTACTGAATAGCCATAAGTCGCACGTAGCTAAATCAGGCGAATACGATGGTTGCGGCACGATATTGGTTGAGAATTTGGTGAAAAGCTCACAAAGAATCAATGCAGTATACGACGGTGCATTATTGTGGTGCAAAACCAAGAGTTCTGGGTCCATAATTCCGGCTTCTTTCTACGAATAGCTTCACGAAAATAACGGATAACACTCACGTAGTATTCTTGGTTGACAGTTTAGCCGATCAAAAAGAAATTCTGAGTGCACCAAACCTCGATAATCAAAGACAATATAACATTGATTTTTTGACCTGCTTTGACGTGTTTTCGGCTTCGGCTCACCTTTACCACAATATTCGGCCGATTGAGTCAAGTCATCGCCATTAATAATACATTGCATGACATTTGGTAGTCGGAATGCGACGCCATTCTATGAAAAAATGTATGATTTTTGAACGTTAATAAATATTTTTGTATGAAAGATACGTGAAAACGTAATTTCTTGTCAGTCCGAAAATTTGATCAGATGTCAAATGGGCAGGTCTAAAAGGAAAGTATTTTGAATGCGTCAATAAAAATTTATATGAAAATATGAAAATACGTGTAAATGTCCAAAATATCTTCATATTAGCCAAAAATTAAAAACCAGTGAAGGCACTGAAGGTCAAAAAGCTGATGCGTATAGCAAGTGTATTGAAAATTGGATTAAGCATGACGAGGCAGCTTGAATGGGCTCAGGTGCCTATTACCAATGCGTTAATAAATATTTATATGAAAATACGTGAAAACGTAATTTCTTGTCAGTCCGGGTAAAATTTGATCAGATGTCAAATGGGCGGAAAAACCTATTTTGAATGCGTCAATAAAAATTTATATGAAAATTCGTGTAAATGTAGTTTCTTGTCAGTCCGGGTCAAATTTGATCAGATGTCAAATTGGCGGAAGAACCTATTTTGAATGCGTTAATAAATATTTATATGAAAATACGTGAAAACGTAATTTCTTGCCAGTCCGGGTCAAATTTGATCAGATGTCAAATGGGCGGAAAAACATATTTTGAATGCGTTAATAAATATTTGTATGAAAATACGTGAAAACGTAATTTCTTGTCAGTCCGGGTCAAATTTGATCAGATGGCAGAATTTAAGAAAATTTTTCATAATATAAAATTTAATTAGTTTTTTATAAGTTTCACTCCTACAAATAATTTATTTTCCTTTAATTGGTATTTGTGCGTAAATTCCGCCAAAGCCACAAATCTCGCCGCCACATGCCGCCTGTCCCATCTAACGGATGCACAACAAATATGGTCGCTGTAATGCGTTCGGCATACGCAATTAATGCCACAAGCTTTTAGTTATTTTAAACAATTAAATATTTACATAAATTATTATACAGATATGTATGTGTGTCATAAATAATTGCAAGCGCGGTGGTGCGCCAGCAACATTTACTATTTGTATTGTAAATACCATGGACAATTTGTTGTTGGACGCGCGGCACGTGCTTGGCGATTCAATGAGAATGTTATTACAGATTATATTATAAAAAACAATAACAATATAAATTAAATAGTGGTGTATAAACACAACTAACAAATACCATATGTACGCGCATGCAGTTGCAAAGTGAGCGTTTCATCGGCTTTTTGCAAGGAACTAATTTTCAAGGTCATTAGAGATTGACGCCATAATATTGCGCTTACAACCATAAATAATAACAATAAGCGCCGCGCCAACTATGCGCTGCACACTGAAGTGCCGCGTATGTCCTTATAAATGCAAACTATAACTATATGCGCGTGAGCGCGCGCCTGAATGTCAAGCGGCGCCCCAAACGTGAGCCATACGCACACTGGCGTTGACCAACATCCGCGTATCTCATAAATTGCCGTAAACAATTGAGTGCGCATACAAGTGCGCTGTGGCGCGTGAAACAAAAACCCGCGCAACAATAGGCGCTAGCAAGAGCAGCGCGTTGCTTGTTGGCGGCAGTAGTGGCGCGGCATGCGTAAGCATTTATATTATGCCTTACAAACGCGTACGCGTACGCGGCGCTATTTGTACATCAGTTTCGCTTCATGTTCAACTATTTGCATTACGAAAATGTAACAATAATAGCTACGACTACAGCAATAACAATAACAATCGATTGCTCGACGCCGTTACACAAAATGGCAGCACTTCCGCTTTTATTTTGTACGCGCGCTGTTACGCGCTTGCCTTTCGCAACCACCTACTCCCGCCATTACGGTCGCGCGTCCTGCGGAAATTATCAATAAATACTTGCCGCGTCTATATTGCATGTGCGCGCCCCCGCTCGCGCCCAAAAATTTCGCCAATCGCTCGCCTCATTGGCATAATAACCAACAAGTGAATGCTCGCATAAATTTGAAAATGAGACAAATTGTGGAGTTGCACAGTGGCCACGCAATGTTACGCATCATCGGTTGTGCGCGCGGCTCGGTTAGACGCATGCACACAATGGCGTAAATAGTTGCGCTGGCTGCGCGGCGCGGTGCAGCTCGGCGTACGGGTCGGTCAGCCATGAGCCGTAAGCGGAAATGTCATTATCATAAATTATCATTTTGTAGGAATTGCATCCGGTACTCGATGCGGCCGTCGTTCACATCGTCATCGTCAATGCAATGCGTCGCATTTGTAATGATTGCTATTGCACGGAGCAAAAAATAACAGTAAAATGGGCAATAAAAACATTGATATTGCGTCCCGAAACTCTCGTTATATCAAATCATTCGTTGGGTTGTGCAAAAATCACGCCATTTATGTATATCAATCGTACAATTTTTTGTTTCTTCCTCTTTTTTGTGTTGTGCGTAATTTATAGCCCTGCATTCCTATGGCATATTTTCCGAATTATTTGTTGCAATTACCCAACTTCCGTTGGCATTCTTTGACCGGCTGATTGGTTAGGGGTTGGGGTTAGTTTGAGATATAGATGTTGTGCAAGAGATTTTTGCTGTAGTAAATTCTTGTCTTTTCTTGCAAATACTATGCTTTTTATTCGTTTTTTTTTTTTTTTTGAAGAACATGGCTTAGAATTGTTATGTATGGACCAAGCCTCTTTAAATTTGGATAATTAGAGGCAAGGCAAATGTTTCTAACAAGTAAAGAAAAAATTCAGTTAACACGTTCCGTAGAGTCTATTAGATTCCCTTTCATGGGAATTTGGATCTGCGGCTTCTTGACAACTAGCAAAATTTGTATTCTACTTGATGGATTTGCTATTGCTACAACTCGTTTAACATCTTCCCATATTTTTTCTATTGTATTTAGGTTCAGTGACTGCGCTGCCGAGGACGTTAAGTCGTTCGTTTCTGATGCAAACCCTTCCTTAGCTAGTGTGCTCTCTTAATTTTTTGACCGTATCCTGCTCAAACGTCTTCTATATAAGCATTTCCTAAAAAGAATGATAACAGAACATTTTCAATGTGTTTGTCAAAGATCAAAAGTATAGGAACGACATCATGGTACGAAAAGCAAACCCATACCATAATGCTCAGACCTAGTTTTGGAAGTGTATCTGCAATAACGTTATGTGCTTGGTAGTGGAAGAACATACTTTTTGGATCTTATTTCCTAAAAAAAAAAAACAATTTTGCCTTAATCGCTACAGAGCACGTTCCTCCATTATGTAGATGACCAATTAAAATGTTCTGTTGCGTACCTTATTCTTGAAGCCACATTTTCCTTCATCAAAAATAATACTTTCCGGATACCATTAATCATCAAATTGTTTTCAGATAGTCTTCTACGATTTTTAAGAGCATTAACCGCAAGCTTATATTTACATTTAAATTTTTTCAGAATGCTTAGAACTTGCTTTTTACTTATCGTATAATCTGTCTGTCCTCTGATATGCATTTTTTTACATTTTCCCCCATGATTTTTAGCTTTATCATTGTATTTTATAGCATTGCATATCATTGTGAAGCTGTATGCCCTTATAGCTTCGATTCCCAGTAAGTTCAGCTTTGTCTCCTTAACTTCACTATTTTTGATAGAACACTGTCTTCTTCCACTCATTAAAAAGTAAAAAGCACTGGGGCTAAAAAAAATTTTCATCAAAAAGTTAATAAACTTCTTACAAACACATATCGCAATAACCCAATCATTATTTCATTTATCGACTCATAACGACAAGCGCTACTAATTTATTGAACAGCTTGTTGCTTTAGAAAATACGATAATCGGCACAAAAAAGATTGCGGGAACAAAACTAACTGGATTTTTTCGTTTCGTTGTATGTCGGTACTTCTCTTCTCTATACGACATTATGAGACAAATCTTGCCTGAAGCAGTTTGTAAAACTAAACTCCAAATTATTTCTCAATTATAAGGTCGATCATGTTAAAACGTTATTTCGAAAAACATTGACTATATACGCCTAAAAGTATGTAGAAACTCTGAAAAATATTAAGGTATAGAATTAGGGGCCAACAATGGAGATAATTATCCGATAGATTCATGAGTTCGGCCCGAAAGTAAACAAATACTTTTATTCACAAAGCCATAAAGATATGAAGATCTTCTAAATTCACAAAGTCATATCTTCCTTACTGACGATAATCCCAACACTTATATCAAGTCATATTTCTGACCATCCACACTATTCTTATGTTGTTCACACCTTTCGGTCTTCGGTACAATTCACCTAAAAACGTGACAAATTTCACAATTCAGCTTTCAAGGCACGTGATTACAGTTTGATAACATAATATAATTAGTGGCGATCTTGAAAGTTGCTAGAGACTCATGAGTTGCTCTTTTCTTCTCCTTGTTTGTGGATCCTGCTTGTGCGGCTGGAGTTTTTCTTAGCACTATGTTTTCTCCAGTTATTCTGGCGCGGTGGTTAGTGTAAGGGATTTAAGTATTCTACTACTCATATGGAAGAGGAATCCGTATTCCTCATCTTCACCAACTTTGTTTTATTGTGTTTTCTCTTGTTGTCTTTTCAATTGTGGGTTTTGTTGTTGTTGTGATGTATTCTTTTTGCTCTATAGGTCTCCGCTTCAAGCCGCTATCTATGTTGTAAGAGTTGCCCTATATGAACTCCATGGTTATCTATACAAGCAGGGAAGCCACGCGAGGGTTAACACAAGTCCTTATGGGAGCTTATGTTCAGAGCCAGATTCGGGCACGAATCATGAGTTCATCTCAACTAAACCTGTACGGCCAGTAATATGCCGACCTGCAGTGAACCTACTTGAAGACCTGCCAGGCTTTTAACGAGACAGAGATGAGAACAGAATTATATACCAGCCATTTCGGAGAGAAATCTCTCATATCTATTGAAGTGACTGAATGCTGCTCTCGCCAACTCTTTGTCAAAACTACAATATAATAATATGTTTCGGGTTTCGAGTAAC
Organism: Bactrocera tryoni; assembly: GCF_016617805.1. Lineage (NCBI taxonomy): Eukaryota > Metazoa > Arthropoda > Insecta > Diptera > Tephritidae > Bactrocera > Bactrocera tryoni. Next base: position 72,023,574 of record NC_052500.1, read on the forward strand.
CGCCATAATCAGAACCTTACTCGCCTCGATTCTGATGGGTACTTGTATAGGGTTTTCGTCGGCGTCTGTGCATGTTAAGTGCTGGTCGCTATGTGATCCCTCGTGAGTACATATGTTCTTTCTCAGTGCAACTACGGTGGGTTTGTGATTGCTTATTTAAAGGCGGCATCTGTTCGCCTTTTCGCCTGAGGTTCTTTGGGCGCACGAGATATTTTAAGCCAAGCCTTTCTCTCCTGCATATTACTATTCGCAGCTAACCAACTTAGCATAGGCCGTCCACTATCCGCCAACTGCGATCCCGGTGGTGGACTGAGCTCAGCCTTACCCTTTCTTTTTTTTAATTTCAACTTCTAATATTAATCCACAATAATATTTTCCATTTTTTTGTGGACTTAAAATCGGTTTGAAGTGTATGGTTCCGCATATGGTACCAACAAAGAGAATTGTATGCTATAAAAGTATAAAAATTTCTGAGTTAAATTGCGTTTATTATAAAACTGTTATTCATCATAACAATAGACTAAAGAGTTAACGGTATGTGGATAATTTTTAAATTGCATATGGATTTTCGAAGTAAAAAAATGCAATATTCCAACTCTCACTCGTCTATTTAATGCCAACTAATTGCTAAGTCTTGCTTAAAATACAATTAGAATATGCAAACAAAAAGCACAAACGAGCTTTAAGCACATACTTATATCATACTTATATTGCCGACTGCAACGCGGGTATGAGCGGCCATTTGCGGTCATTTAAGGCTAAACGATTTCAAATAGCCACTTCCTTTGAAGTGACACATGAGTATTAAAATGGTCAATATTTTCAACAAAGCAGTAGCACACGTGATCTACTTAAGTACAACAAAAATAGCAATAACAACCAAAAAAAAGAAGAAAAAATTAAAAAATGTGTTTGAAGTCTAAATTTACCATAAGTTGTCTTTGAGGATTGAAATACTTATTAGAAGTTGCATTAATACTAGTAGGGGCGGCATTTGGAGGGGGGAGGCTGCTGAAATGTGGCAAATAAACTTCATAAATTGCCGCCTCAGCAAATTCATAATCAAAGTGAAAAACAAGCAGCCGCACAAATGCGCAAAACCAAGCGGATAACCGTCAAGAGTGGGTGGGGGGTCCATGTTATGTCAACATTATGTCACAATTTTCATATACAATACAAAAAAACAGCTCGTGGCTAGCCAGTAACCAACGCGGCAAATAGAAGCCCTGCAAAAGCTTGAGTACAAACACACACACGCATGCAGGCGTAGTAGGCAGGTGTCAGGGGAGACTACGATATACTGCCACTGTGGACAGAGCTTAAAAAACTGTCGCTGTATAGGCAACAACAACAACAATAATGAAAACACAATTACGCGACACATTTCAGCCTCCACTTTGGGATGTGACACGTTGTGATTGCCATGTTGTTGGTGGTGTTGTTGCTGGTGGTGAGGAAGAGCGCTTTGAAGTTATCGAACAGGTCTCCAAGGAAATAAAAGCATTCATAATAATAATCGTAATAAAATAAAGCAAAATCAATCTACATTGCTGACGCGCCTGTTGCTGTCGCTGCCACTGCCTACAGCAGCTGTTGTTGTTGTTGTCGTTCGCATTGTTGTCCACCTGCTACTCATTTTAAAGGTCGACTATGTTTTGGGTAAATGCGAATGAGGTTGCACGCTTGAACTGCCGCTGTCGCCGCTGGTATTAATAGCGAAGCTGCAAGGCGCGGTGTGTCGCAGGGGTAGGGGGTCAGTAGATTGGCAGGACGCGTTCGGAAATTAAATTGCAAAATGCGTAGACTTTTACCGAATACAAAGAAATCCAATCAAACAAATTCGAAAAGGCTTCCGTTAGCCGCGTCATTAATATTGCGCCGGGCTGAAACTGCGTGACGGTGGAGAGAGAAGAGAGAGAGAGAGAGAGATGGTAAGGTGTTGCTGAAAATAGCCTACAGAACTTAAAGTGAGTGTATTTGAAAGCCACGTGTCAATGAAGTTAGAACATAATTGGACCTGACTGCAGTCTTGGTGAAGAGAGTCAATTAAATATAAGGAATTCTTACTAAACTCTTCGTATCAAAATTCTCTGAAAAGAAGCTCCGAAATATAGAGGTTAGGTTAGGTTAGATGGCTGATGAAAGATCGCACTTGGTCTGCTATATGTTGTCTTTTGTGAAGCCATAGAAAAGAAGTACTCCTGTGTTCGGACTTATAAAGGGCAATGGCCTGTTAAAAGTCCCAGCTATCTAGTGGTAGAACACAAGCGGATACGGGAGCACCGACCCAGTCCCATTCTAACGATTGCGGTTCAGGGTGCCTAGCTTTGCTTGTCCGGCAGCCATCAGCCATACTAGACTTATCTCAAAGACACTCTATGCTATTGATCGCAAAGTTAGGATCTCCTCGTCTACACTGAACGCACTGTAAATGAGTTCAAGTATCGCCGCTCTGCTATCTGAGTAAATGGTCACTTCTCTGAAGGAGGCTGCACTCCGAAGCAGCTGATTTACTACTACCAAATATAGAGGAATTTTTATGACTAATATTTCAATGATTGAAGTAGCTGCACTTAGGATCCGTCCGACAGAGAAGATTTATACGGAGGGAACGATTCTGTCTATCGTTAAAATAAAAATCACATCGAAAAATTTTTCATAAAATTGGTCCTAAACTCCGCCCTAGGTGATCCTAAGCCTTAGTTGTCAAAGGAAAAGAACGCAAGGGGCATTACTTTTGGTGAAACAAGGATCAAACAAACGGACCATCCACCCTTGGCATATGGTAAAAAGCTACGAGTACAAAACCAATCCGAGCGAAGGGCACCATAAATGGCTTACTACTTCAGGTGGCTCCCCAGTTGGAACGTAGGACCAAAATCACCAGTATCCAATTTGGGTATGCAGTATGCACGATTCTTACTACTCACTAAAGGTGCACCTCATCGAGACCACGCCTAATAAGTAATATCTCACTATCTTACTATATTAGACTTGCGAAACAGTACGCCTACGTACTAAACCCTTAACTGCGTCATCTGTAGCTTTATGGAAGGGCCTGCGGGACCGCCGCTAAGCATTACATCGCAGGGTCAGCTTAGCCTATTGGCTCACGTCATAAACTCGCTATTTGCGGCTCTAGCTTCACTACTTCTTTGATGTTCGGTTCTTCTCGGCTCTTGCAATATCAGAGCTGTCGTCCTCTCCATGGCATACCATACTCGTCTCTTTTGCAACTTATGAGCAGGTGTTACTCGGCCTGCCACTTCTATCTCCAGGGCCTGGCCCTCTGATTTGAATCTCGGGCAGCAGAAAAATATATGCTCCGCATTTTCACAACTGTTACCACAGAAAGAGCTAGTAACTCCATTGTCATAACCATACCTATGCAGGTACTCTCTGAAATACCCGTGTCCTGTCAGAAACTGCGTCATATAAAAGTCTATCTCGCCATGCTTTCGTTCCACTAATTTTTGTCCATTTCTGATTAATCGGTGCATTCATCTTCCCTTTGTAGTTGTGTCCCAACGATTTTGCAATTCCTCTATGCATTCTTGTCTTTCCCCTTTTCGCTCGGCCATTGTCAGCTTTCTGCCTATAATTTTGCTCTTGTCATAAATCCGCTTCAGTTGTCGAGCCACCAACCTCCAATGTTGGCCATTATTTTGGATAAGGCCGCATTTACACGGGCAGCTTTTTCGTCGATTTTCTCTATGTCGACGTTGTAGCTGAAACTCGCGTCGATCATTACACCAAGGTATTTTAGTGCTGATTGTGTTGTAATGATGTGTCCGTCAACGTTTAAGGAGACTTTCTCGAATTTTTTCTGCTTGTAATAATCACTGCTTCCGTTTTTTGTTCCGCGAGTTGGAGTTTTGAGCTATTTAACCAGTGTTTTATTTTTGATACCGCCTCACTACATATGGTCTGAATTTGGTGGAGTTCTTTGGCCACTGTGGTTACCGCTTTGTCATCAGCGTTTCTAATAATCTGTACTTCTTTAGGCAGCGGAAAGCATAGTATTCCATCATACAGGACGTTCCATAAGAGTGGACTCAGTACGGAACCTTGTGGCACACCACCAGATACCGTATACTCTTCTGGACCTTCGTCTGTGTGAATACGGGGAGTGATTAATGGTTAAAATGTGATTTTTGGTCAAATAATCGGTCACAAGCGCCGATCGATGAGACGGATTCTGAGCAATTTTTTGTCGTCAGTCAATTTGTGCGGAACAAACCGTACACACACCTTCCGTAAGCCCAAATGTTCAGTCAAAATGCGAGAAATCGATGTTTTGGAGATTCTCAAGTCCATTTCCATGAATTTCAATGATGATTTCAGCTGATTTTTGTTGAATTCACGCACAGTTTCGATGGAATTTCCGGTGATCACGGATTTTGATTGGCCCACATTTTGATCGTCATTTATGTCCATACGACCACTTCGAAAACGTTGAAACCACTCTTGCACTCTGCAACGAGATAGGCAATCATCGCCATAAAATTTCATCAATTGAAACGTTTCGGTAAAAGTTTTGCCTATTTTAAAACAATATTGAATGTTGGCTCTTTGCTCGAAGCTCATTTTCGGATCGATAACAGAAACATACTGACACTTAAAACGCAATAACTTCACTCCCAATCAATCTCATGAAACTGTCTCTGGACAATCGATAAAGATAGCAGATTCTAACGTACCAGTCGGCGCCACCAGGGGGGCGCTAGATTCAAAAAGTCCTGTTTACTTTGGAAAGCACCTTGTATAACCCCGTCTACCGTATTCTCAATATTTTGTTCCGTGGATCTTTTTTTTTATTTTCAAACTCTTTCGATGGGCGGAAATTAAAGGCAATTTGGACAATTTTCGGCATCACTTAGTTCTACTTCGCAGATCTCCAGATAAATTATTTTTTCTTATGGGTTAAAGAAGTTGTAGAATCAGTGGATCCCGTATTTCGAACGGAAATGAGAGTTTGTAGCGAAATAAATCGCCAATTTTTCAAAAAAAAAAAAAAAAAATTTTACCGGACCACAAGTGTATATTAGAGCAAACTTAAGATTAGGCTAAAATCCTTCAACCCTCTCTTTCTTATACACAAATAATTTTCAATTCTTCGCCAATTTGTGGTTCAAACCATTTTACAGTCTCTATCTATCATAATTTTCCTTTTTATTAAAACAATTATTTTTTATTTGACGTGACTCTTTTATTTTATTACTCAAGAGGCTAAAAAATCATTCAAACTGGACTTGAAGAGTAGCGACAATTGTCAGGGGTACTTACATATGTGCCTGCCTGCCACCCAGCCGGGTTTGCCCAACGGCTCGACTCGTTAGCAAAATGTCTCGTTGAATGTGCTGCAAACGAGCGGCAATTAACGCTGAAAATTGTTGTTGTTGTCCACGTAAGCGACCTGAAAAGTTATCGTTGCTAAACCAAAAGGACAAAAAATAAAATCTGGTTGAACTGATTCAGTTGGTCATGAAATATTGCAACCACAAAGCAATAAACCAGAAACACTTAAAAAAAAATGTAGAAATTATTTTCGCTAAAGTTAGCGGTACTTAATTCAAATAATGATTTTGAGCTTCAAACTTTTTCGATGGTCTAGTCATCCTTTATGACAACTAATACAGTTATGTAAACTGACGTTGAGCAATACTAAAAGCTCCGCCAGGACCGGGAAAGACCTCTCCGAGCCGTTCGATACCAAAATAGGTTTCAGACAAGGCGACTTCCTCTCGTGCGACTTTTTTCAATCTCTTGAAAAAAATAATTCGAACTGCAGATCTGACTAGAGATGGTACAATCTTCTATAAGAGTGTATAGCTGCTGGCGTACGTCGATGATACTGATATCATTGTCCTCAACAACCGCGCCGTTAGTCTGCAGATTAGATAAGGAAGCGAATCAAATGAGTTTGGTAGTGAACGAGGACCAGACGAAAAATCTCCTGTCATCAAACAAACAGTCGTCGCCGCCGCGACTTGGCTCTTACGTCACTGTTGACCGGCACAACTTTAAAGTCGTAAATATTTTCGTCTATCTTGGAACCAACGAAATCCAACGCAGAATAACTCTTGCCATGAGGTGTTACTTCGGGCTTAATAGACAATTGAGAAGTAAAGTCCTATCTCGACGAACAAAGACCAAACTCTATAAGTCATTGTTATATGATGCTGAGACATAGACGATCACAACATCTGATGAGTCGGCGTTACAAATTTTCGAAATAAAAGTTTTGCGGAAGATTTATGGTCCTTTGCAAATTGACAATGGCCAATTGCGCATTCGATGGAACGATGAGCTGCACGAGATATACGACGACATTGATATAATTAAGCGAATTAAGAAACAGCTACGTTAGATAGACCATGTCGTCCTAATAGATAAAAACACTCCAGTTCTGAGTGAACTCGACACAGTACCCGCAAGGCAAAGCGGAGGAAAAGTAAGACCTCTACTCCGTTAGAAAGACCAGGTTCAGAAGAACCTGGCTACACTGGGAGTCTCCAATTGGCGCCAAACGGCAAAAAGGAAGGACGACTGGCACGCTGTTTAAACTCGGCTATAACCGCGTAAGCGGTGTAGACGCCAGTAAAGTAGAAGATGAAATACCAAAATGTTTAAGAAATGAGTTTTTATAGGAAAATTAACCCATAGATAAACCCTTCGTCGTCTGTGTTTGGTTTTTTTTTTTACTTATGTCAGAGATTCCAACCAGATTGTAACTAGTTCTGGATTCTGGGTATAGAAAAACTCGAGTTAATGATTAAACGTAAAATTACTTTGTATAAAAAATGTACAAGTATGAGTTTGAATAAATATGTCGCATAAATGTCATCAGAAAGTATATTATATGGTAAAAACTGCATACGAGTCATGTCTTTAACATTCCGTGGGGTCGCGTTTTGATGCGTTAATAAACTCGACAAACTACGATAAATTTTTAACCATGGATTCACGTCCAAGAGCCGGCGATATCTTATCCTTTCATCCAACATTAGACAGGAAGGAACTAAGAAGTGACATAAGATGAAAATATATCTTGTGCAGAAAGAAGGTGAAGCCTGAATATAGCTGGCATAACCTAACAGCTGACCTATTAGATGAAATTACCACCTGACAGCTTGTGGCATGCTACGTGGCTGGAGATCGGTCTCGACGACGTTGTAAATTAATTGTTATAAAAGCAGCCCAGAAGCCTCAAATAAATGCCCTGACTCCAAAAATTAGAAAAATTAACAATGATAGGGAACTCGGTTCAGGCTGTAGTGCCAAAAGATGCAAAAACCGCAAATCTGCTATTTAGAACTTTTACCGTGTACTCACAGTGTACTCATCACCATCACAACAGTGGGAATCGGGTAGACGGCCCGCTCATTCCTTGCCAGCGAAAGGGTGGTTGTTGGTCTACCACACCCCCTCCGAAAAGCAGCGCATATTTCCAGCATTATTATTATGATTATTAATGCGACATAATTATTTTCAACCACCAAATCAAATTAATTTTTCATGCACAACCAAATGCTAAACTTGGCAGGAGTGCAGGAGGCAGACATGGAGATACGAGCGAGCGCGGAGGCAAGCGATGCCAATGAGGTGATGATGAGGGGCGCATAGCCATGGAAGTGGCTGTATGTGTGCATAGATTTATGCATATTTATGAGTAGTTGGACGCAGCTTTTGGTGGCATAATTCATGTGGTTGTTGGTAACTAAGATGACAAGGCGACCAGGAGTATGTGTGTGTGAGCGTAGATGCTAATGCCGTGCGGTGAAACCACAGTAACCGCAAACTTAGCCGCCTAATTTGATGTTTGTTAATGGTGAGGTTTGGGGGTGGTAGATAGGCAGTATGTGGTAGTATGATGGTGGGCGTTGCAAGCGGCGCAGACTTGAGTTGTAATCGCCTTTAAAGTGATGCTTTACAACACTAATGCCAGGACTTAAGTGATATATTTTTTTCGCAAAGAAAAGTTGACATTTAAAATTGTGAAAAAATAAATTTAATTGAAAACACAGCAAATCATTTATATATGCGTATGTGTGTGTGGCAGCAATCAAGTTAACTAGCATAATCCCGAGACTAAAGGTGCATATACGCGCAACGGACAAGCGTAACAACTACAGAACGAGTTGCAAGGGGAGAGATGAGTGTAAAAGAGGACTAAGGGTAGTGTAGTGCGATTGCAAGCGGCGGTCAGTTTGTTGGACCGAACAGCTGTGCAACATGCGGATAACATCAAATTTAAACGGCAGACAAGCATCAGTGTGAGTATATGTATATGTAAATTTATATGTGTATGTATGCTGATATACATACATGTACGATATGTATGTGTATGTGTGTCCAACGAAAATTTGGACATTTGCATGTGGCAACTTCAGTGTAGTGGTGTGGTGTAAAAACAACAACAACGATAACAGCTATAGCAGCAAAAACTATAAAAGCAACAAAAACACAAGCAAATATCAAATCTATGATTCCCTGCACAAATTGAAAAGTTTCCATGCAAGAACTTGATTTTGTTCAGTAAATTTGTATGGCAGCTATATGATATAGTAAACCGATATGAAAGATTTCTTCGTATATTGTAGCATTGTTTTGGATAACAATCATAGTCAAATTTCGTGAAGATATCTTGTGAAATAAAAAACTTTTCCATACAAGTTCTGAATTTTGATCGCTCAGTTTATATGACAACTATATGATATAGTAGTCCGATCTAAATAATTTCTTGGGAACTTGTAGAGTTGCTTCAGAAAATAATGAACGCTTAATTGCGTGAAAATATTTCCACAAATAAACAACTTTTCCATACACATTTTGGATTTTGATCGTTCAGTTTGTATGGTAGCTATATGCTATAGTCATTAGATCTGGAAAATTTATTTTGATATTATTAGCGTTCTTTTTAAAAAAAATACGTGCCCAATTTCGTGAAGATATCTCCTGAAATAAAGAAGTTTTCTGTACAAGGACTTGCTTGTGATGGATCAGTTTGTATGGCAGCTATATGCCACAGTGGTCTGATCTCAACAATTTCTTCAGATATTATAGGATATTCTTAAGCAATAATCCATGCAAAACTTGGTGCAGATATCTCGTCAAATAAAGAAGTTTTTCATACAAGGACTAGGTTCTGATCGATCAGTTTGTATGGCAACTATATGCTATAGTGGTCCGATATCGTCGGTTCCGATAAGTGAGCAGAGTCTTGAAGGAAAACAAACGTGTGCAAAATTTCAGAGCGATATCGCAAAAATTGAGGGAATAGTTCGAATATGCATATACAGAGACAGACGAACATGACTTGAACAACTCAACTCCTCCAGCTAATCATCTCTATATATATTTTATATATTATGGATTTTCGCTGTTTTCTTTTGTGTTTCGCAAACATCGTGACTAACTTAATATATCCTGTTCAGGGTATAAAAGTACCTAACAATCACACACACACACAGGCAACCCCACTTGAACAGCCAAAACTTGCGGCCAGTGCACTACAACACAGCTGCAGCAACAATATATAATACAAGCTTAATGATTTTTTTTATTTTTGTTGAAGAAACATTGGTCTGCCCGCTGTCAAGATTCCCAAAGGGCGCGCTGCCACATGCCACATTGCTCAATGTCATCGATACCAGCAACAAATTTGGCCACAAACATAAAAAATCATAATATTGTTGTTTTATTATTGCTTGGCCACTTTCGTGTATGTGTATGTGTATATGATGCACTCCCGCCACGCTCACAAGTTGCAACAATGTCACAGAGCTGAGCACTTCACAAGCTGTGCCAAAAACTCGAGTGGCAATCAAAGTTTTAGCAAGCACACACACTGACACAAATACACACAAACACGTATACTTACACACATACACACTCATACATTCACGGTCCCACACACATACATTGCTCGCTTAAGTATCACATCTGTACCGCAATTCAGCCGGTTATCGCCCTTGTAGCGACGGCCAAGCAAACACTTGAAAGTCTGTTTTTTAGCAAAATTTTATCAGCAGGCGATTACCGAAACTGCGCGCTTACACAACACACACATATACACACATATCCCTATATATTTGTACATTTGGGTGAGTGGATGTTTGAGTCCGCCAACCCTAAAGTGCCTACCAACTGGCCAAATTGCGGCTGCCGCATTTTAAGGTAGTCACACACACATACATTTATTCATGTTTAACTTTTCATTACTGTTTGTGTTGTTGTTGCTTTTCATTTTCATTTCAACCATATCTAATAGATCTAAAGATATACGCAACATTTGTAAACAACATTCTTAACAACAACGATTTATATAGAGCAATTACAACAAAAATGTCAACAAAGTTTGTCCGCGCGAGTTTTTAGCCATGAAAGTCATTGATTCAAATATTATATTAAGGTGGTTTATTTTTTAGAATATGCTGTATAATCGGAATAGCACTTTAGAAAAATATACTCCAAATGGGCATTATCAAAACCAAAAGCTTTCTATTTTTCTGAATTATATTACCTTTGCGAAAATCTTTTATTTTTTACCAATTGCGTTTTCTGAGAATGCGTTATTTTTCGAAAATCTCTTACATTTTTCGAAAATCGTTTAAATTTTGAAAGATTTTGAATATCAAAAACACTAAATTTCTTATTATTTTCAAAAATTTTAAATCTCTACTTTCTCGAAAATCCTTTGTTTCCATCTTCTTTCGAAAATCCTATATTTTTTCAAAAATTCTTTGTTGTTCAACAATCTCTATTTTTTGCAAAACTCCGTCTTTTAATTTCATATTTTTTCAAAACACCCAAATTTTTGAAAAAAAATCTTATTTAAAATTATCTTAAATAACCTTTTATTTTTTGAAAATTTCTTATTTTTTCGAAAATCCTTTAGTTTTGGAACATTCTTAATTTTTTCGAACACTTTATTATTTTGTAAATCATATACATATGTATGTATTTGTTTCAAAAATTTCAAATCTTAAAAGAATTTTCTCTAAATATTTCTTCAAAAATTCTTTGCTTTTTTTTATTTTGAAACTTTCTTATGTTTTCAAAAATGACTTGTTTCTCAAAAACACTTTATTCTTTGCATTTTTTTTTAAATCCTTTAGCTTTGAACATATTTATTTTTGTCGGAAACACTTTATTAGAATCCTTAATTTGTGAAAATTATATATTTTTTCAAAAATTTCTTACTTTTCAAAAATCTGTTATTTGTTGAAATTTTTTTAATTTTTGCGATAATCTTTTTTTCATGAAAATTTCTTATTTTTTTAAAAACTCCATAATTTTCCAAAAATGTTGAAGTAAAATTTTTTTTTTTTCAAAATGTCTTGTTTTTCAAAAATCCTTTATATTTTGAAACTTTCTTATGTTTTCAAAAATGACTTGTTTCTCAAAACCCCTTTATTCTTTGAGTTTTTTTAAATCCTTTATATTTGAACTTTTTTATTTTCGTCAACACTTTATTAGAATCCTTAATTTTTGAAAATCTGTTACTTGTTGAAATTTTCTTAATTTTTGCCAAATTCTTTCTTTCTTAAAAATATCTTATTTTTTTAAAAACTCCATAATTTTTCAAAAAATGTTGAATTTTTCAAAACTTTTTTTTTTAATTTCATATAATTTTTAACCCTCAATTTTTTCAAAAATATCTTGTTTTTCAAAAATATTTATATTTTAAAAATTTCTTATGTTTTTCGAAATTTATTTAGATTTTTAACTTTCTTGTTTCTTCGAAAATACTTAATTCTTTTCAAAATATCTCATTGAAAATTTTTTTTCTCGCAAATCTTATATTTTTTGCAAATGTCTTGTTTTTCAAAAAAACTTTATATATTAAAAATTCTTTTATTTCGAAAATCCTTTAGTTTTTTCAAAAATTGTACGGGAAATTGTGTAGTTCCTAGAACAGGATGCATGAAGATTCAATTTCTGCAAGGGATTTCGAAATTACCTGATTCCAAAGAGATTCTCTAGATCTCTATATGAATGAACTTCAACCTTTCCGAAACCATCAACATATACGAATATCTGTAAAAGTTACAATTATGTAGTCGAAATATATTCTGGAAATTTGGGACAATCTAAAAATTAAGCTTTTTTGTAAAATTCGGTAACCACAAAAATGAAAAAATTACCAGATTTCTGTTGGTTTGGATTTTGAATTCCAAGTTACCTAATAACTCTTTTAGGATATTCTTTAAGTGACGTTGAATTCAAGTCTCTTCGGCATTTGCTTTCCGTAAATTTTACCGCTTAGTTTGAATTCTTCAAATTTATCCAAGTCTAAAATCGGCCAAAAACTGGACAAAGAGAGAATATTCAAATTTTTTATTAAAAATTACTCTGACCCTCCTGCCTTGATTGGAGCTTCTTCTTGAAATCATGGAACTCGTAAGCAAAGTAAGCGTTACTTAGAAGCAAGGAGACCGATTCTTTTCAGTTCAACGAACAGTGACTTCTTAGATATACAGACTTCGGACTTTACTATGGACCAAGAGAAGACTTCATACATCATATCAGGATCCTTCTAGCAAAGTACGGCTTGTGAATTTTCAAATCATCACTACATTATGTGAACCTCTTAAAACTGACTCATACTGTTCCTCATTGTTTACCATTATATTCTCCACAATCAGCTTCATTTAATATCCCGCAATAGACCATTCGAACAAAAAACAAACACACCCTAATTTGTATAGCCATATCTACACTCGAATCTACCCAAAAACATCAGTGTTGACTTATTTGACCCCGTCACAAATGAAACTCGCCACTCGGAATCGTCCCTCTGTCTCTCGGTTGGCTACACTCATTCTAATTTATCTTTTCATTCCACAGCGAGATTCCGTTATCAGTTGCATCTTGTTGTTATTATGTTTTGTTTTTTATTTTATTCGCAATTTGTCTGATTTTTTCGTGTACCTTATTTTTTCGTCGGCAAATAACCGTAATTTCGCGTTTATTTTTTTTAACTGCCGTGTGCCATATTTACGAGTGGCCTTGCAAGTTGTGAGCTCATTTATTTTTAGTAGTTGAAGTTGGCGTGTAATCCGATGCTAGATTTTGTAGAGGTTTTGGCGAGTTTCGCCTTTATTAATAATAAGTTTTAGGATTTCTCTAATTAATAACTATTTGTTCTCAGAACATCCTTGTGGTCAAGGCCATGTGTATTAATTTTACGCCTGATTATAGACAACAGTTTGTATTATTTTATACCAGGTATTCCTCACATAGCAAATAAAATGTTGCCTACATATAGGGTGAAGTCGAATGTTAGTGAACTGTCAAGCAAACATTATTGAATTATTGCCGTAGAGAAGAAAGATTTTTTAGACTCCGAAAAGAAGTTGGTGAAAAACTCTTATCAATCTTCCGCTAAACTGCTTTAAATACCAAAATATAATACTTGAAGGTATTATACCTAATGCTATCTAAACTGTTTCCCTTGCAGAGCCAAGCTTCCTTTTTCAACCGAAGTCGTTTTTTTTTACTTTTTCAATAATTGCGTTTTTTATTTCAATTTGTCACAGTGCTCTTATAAAAAATTAGTTTCGTAAGTTCGTTTATGTATGTTTGTTATGTATCCCTTGTCAAGGCATGCCACGGAACCCGCAACTTTATTGCTTTTTATTAGTTTCGTATGTGCGCCTTCTTCTTCTTCCGAGCAACATTAATATGTGTGGCACATAAATTTCACGAACATCGAACAGTTATTGCGGTAACGCCCACTTTTTGGTTATTAAATTTTTTTCGACAGCAGAAATTGGAGGTTAAAAATTGGTATTATTGCAGCTTGGCGCCTAAAGGTATGCTATGTTGCAAGAACATGCTTTTTTTTTTTAGAGAAGGGACAGCACGCAAAAATATAAAAGAGCTGGAGAGCTCATGAGTTACAATAAACTCTTTTTTTATTAAATAATATGGAAAAAATATCGATAAGTATATAAATTTTCGTTTCAATAAATTTCTCGATGCTTTACTTTGCAGTCAAAAGCTCATTTATCAGTTGAACATAGTAAACGAAAGGAAAAAATGCAGACAACTGCCAATAACACCCCAAAATATAATAATATATACAAACATTTATGTATATATATAGGTAATCTCTCAGCCCTCATCGTCAAATTACCCATCGCGTGCCGGCTAACCCACGCATTTCGGCATTTCGGTTGGCCGCTGCGCACTCGAAACAACATTTGTCTCTGCTTAATGGCCGTCGAAACTCTAGCGAAACAAAAAACAAAGAAACACAGAAAAATTTCCTACGAAAAAGCAGCTTAAAAAAATATCTACGCAAGATGTCCAGCCGGAGATAATCAATGACAGCAAAAACACACCGCAGCCTAGCCGCACGCAACAAATCTCTCTCCATGTACCATACTTTCGCTTGCCGCAAGGACTCACCGTTCCGAGCATCATACAATCAGTACTCGGCTATCATTCTGCCTTTAAGTATCCACAACAACTTCCTTCCTCAATCATTGGCTGGAGTTTGCACTGCAAAATCACAAATTGTACTGTCCTTGGCCTGATTTTCGCTCGTCTCTCTGTCCTTTCTTTGCTAGACAGCGGTACGTGGGCAATGAAAAATTGTCGCAAACGGAAAAATAAATGACAAGAACTAATTGTTAAAAGATAAGCGGAGAATAAGTTGCTATATGTTGATTAAAAAAAAATATTGCATTCGAATTTCAGGCAGCGATTTAGGGGGGTTTCTCCGTAGCAGAAATGTAGGTAAAAGATTGTCACGAACTATATCGTATAATAAGTAATAATTTTTATGAAAAGATAATATTTTGAAAGTGATGGGTGTGTGTCTTTACTAAGATATGAGGTACGAATGTCGAATAAACCGCCTAATAGTAGTCAAAAAGGGATTTGAGAAAACTTTTGTTTGGTATTTTTGGGCCACTAAAATAATATTTTAAAAGTATTGAGTTTATTCGTCATTTTGTTAAGTTGCGAAACACACTTTTAAAGTGTAGTTGAGACCTTGTCCACTCTACCCTTTCCAATAAAAAGGCGGCCTCCCTTTGACATCGGTTGTTTTCTTTGGTTACCCCATATTTTAGGGTTTGAAATATGAGAGGTTTACAATCATTAATCGAGAGGAGACTCTTCAATTGTCGGCCCGAGCTAAAGGAACTTTTTTTGAATTTAGTAATTCTACGTTGATTTTAGAGTTCATTACATAGTTTTAGGTACCTATGCTTGTCTTAAGGTAAGCTATATAATATAAACGAGTCTTTCAAATTCTAACCAACCTGGTAAGTGGTTAAAAAATTATAGTCATAAAATCATATCGAGAGTCTTGATTTGTCTCTCTTGATCTCTTGTGAGGGGATGTTTCGCCTTCTCACTATAGCTCGCCTTCAAACGGATGTTTTTTGGCTACCCAGAGGATACTTGGTCTAAGGCCGGGGGTCGTTTGCTACTTGAACTATATATAAAATAATCTTTTCTGACCACTCCCAAGTGAATGGCTCTCAGATATCATTGGCCTTAACATCCGCCCCGTAAGTTCTGCTTTCTCCAGACTGGACAAGGAAGCAAAGCAAATGGGTCTGGCAGTGAACGAGGAAAAGACGAAATACCTCTTGTCAAAAAACAAAGAATCATCGCACTCACGACTTGACTCCCACGTCACTGTTGACAGTCATAACTTTGAAGTCGTAGATAATTTCGTCTATCTTGGGACCAGTATTAACACCAACAAAAATGTCAGTCTCGAAATCCAACACAGAATAACTCTTGCCAAAAGGTGCTACTTTGGACTGAGTACGCAATTGTGAATTCCTCTCTCGACGAACAAAGACCAAACTCTATAAATCAGTCATTATTCTCGTCCTGCTATATAGTGTAGAGGGATGAAATAATGACATCTGATGAGTTGACATTATGAGTTTTCGAGCGAAAGGTTGTGCGGAAGATATATGGTGCTTTGCGCATGGCAACGGCGAGTATCCATTGTATGGAATGTATGAGATATACGACGTCTTTGACATAGTTCAGCGAATTTAGAGACAGCGGCTATGCTAGCTATGTCAAGTCGTTCGAATGGACAAAAATCCTTCAGCTCTGCAAGTATTCGACGCAGTATCCGTCGGGAGAAACAGAGAAAGAGGAAGTCCTCCACTCCGTTGGAGAAGAACCTGAAACCTCAAATTGGCGCTAAACAGCGAGAAGGAAGAACGACTGGCGCGCTGTTTTAAACTCGACTGTAACCGCGTAAGCTGTGTCTACGCCAATAAAGAAGAAAAAGAAGAAAGTCTCCTTGCTGACCGGTTTTAAAAGACCCCACAACATGCTCAACTAAGCTGATTACATTTCGACCATACTTGATCGGGTAATGAAAAGGCAAATTCATGGTCTTCCTAAGAATATAAGTAGATCAAAATTTATCGGAGAATTAATAGAAAATTTAAATCTCGTAAATTAGTGTTGGAAATTAGACTTTACCATATACAGGGGAAGGTAACGGGTTTTATAATATGTTTATGGAAGATAAGAGAATATATGGAATAATTTCATTCATTTTTGTAAAAGATTTTGACCAGTTCCCCAGAATGTATCAAAAGGTTCTCGCATACCTATGAGCCGGATTTCCATACACTTGCTATAAACCTCGTCTGGGATTAGTTTATTCGGTTTTGTCTCATTTTTTAATCGCCATTTGCTCGATTGTTGGACATTCTCGAAGTCTTGTTAATAAACCCATGTTCTTTCACCAGTACTGATGCATTTGATGAGTGGAAGACCCTAAGGCTCAGCAACATTGTCAAACGGTTGTCTTGCGAGCTCTACTCGACGTCGTTTTGACAAAAAATGCAGATAGTTGTTGTTGTAGCGGCAGAATTCTGTCGAGATGACAGTCCTTGGCCGGTATATCTGGGTCCGTTTTTGTTACGTAGATCCGACAGGTCTTTTGATATGGTTGACACGCTTAGTACACAAAACGTTAACCAGAATATGTTGAGTCGATCCATAAGAGATGTCGAGATTCTCTTCTATTTCTCTAACGCCAATATGAGGATTTCTTCTTTAATTTTTCATGTCACGACGAATCGCATGAAGCAAGTTTCCGATGACTGCACGGTGGAGGTCAAATGCTTTTGGTCACTCAGATACTTGAGTTCGTGATAAAACAGACTTTTCAAAACACTGCTGCAACATTTTTAACGATCCAGTAGCCATGTTTCCAATGTTAGGCACACAATTTGAATAAAACTGGTTGTTAGTTTTTTTCGACTGTATATACGCTAATTAGTCCCTCAGCTTTAGAGATATCGATCTGAAATTTGGCATACTTCTTTTTCTCTTCAAGAAGCTACTCACTTGTCGAGACTGCCAATATCGGACAACTATAGCGTACAGCTGTCATACAAATTGCTCGATCCAACTCAAGTGCTTGTAAGGAAAACTTTTCCATTTGACAAAGTATCTCCATGAAATTTGACACGAAATTACATCTAAGATAACGGTACAATCTTCGAAGAAATTGTTTGAATCGGACCACAATAACATATAGCTGCCATGCAAACTGAACGATCGGAATCTAGTGCTTGTAGGGCTAACTTTTTCATTTGACGAGATATCCTCACGAATTTTTTCATGGATCATTATCTAAAACAACAGCGCAATCTCCGAAGAAATTGTTCAAATCGAGTTACTATAGCATATAGTTGGCATACAAATTGACAGATTAAATGTATGTTCTTGTATGGAAATCGCTTTATTTGTGAAGGGTATTATATCTTCGTTGCAACCGAAGTTGAGGGTTTTTCTTGTTTTATATCGATTCGGCTTGCTGGCGCAATTTATATGTATCAGTCCGGGTCAAATTTGATCAGATGTTGTTCATATGAAAACTTATTATTCATTACTTACGAGCTTTTTGTTGTCAACCCACAAAGCGCATGCTATAATACGCATTTGTATTGCAACATACAACATGCTGCAAGTAATTATTTAATTATTATTTTTTTATGATTAACAAATAGTAAAAAAATACATTTGCTCATCTCATTTAATTATTGTGTGAGTATTTTCATATAATTCCTAGAATTTATTCAACAAAGCCAACTTAACCTTGACAAAGAAAACCACAATTTATTGCCAACGACGTCAAAGATTGGTCGGACATTAATTACGCCTGCCACAGCTGTGTCACACAAAAAGCAAAAGTGCTTGCAACAAATATGCGCCCATAATAAATATAACAATATCGAACGTAATTGCAAGTAAAGTAAGTCAATTTATGTTAATTCCCTGCATTTACAAAAGATTTTCGGTGTCATTATCATTAGCATGACATATTTACATGGAATTATCCCACAATATTTGATGAGCGAAAATCCCTAGTTGGAGTTACCCACATCTATACATATGAGTGTTTGTGTCGTCGTTGTGGACAACAAAGGTCAAGCGGTACCCGAAGTGCAAGCGCCGAAAAGCAGATTCACACACAGTGCCACGCACACACAAACATACATGCATGCTTACTTATATGATTTCTATCATTTGCGCTGTCTGTGTTGCATGCCACAATAAAAGTGTGTTTAGCCACAAAGATACCACAAAGGCTCATCAACAACGTCAGCTGACTGACCTAACACACGCCACTTTAACTAAAGCGAAATAAATGTCAACCTTTTTGTGTTGCAACACGCACACACAAAGAGATAACTGCGGCTGCTGCATACTTTAATTGTTTACAAATAACCGAAATTAATAACAACAACAACAAATTCAGCCAACAACAACAAATTCAACCAACAACAACAAATTCAGCCAACAACAACAACAAATTCAACCAACAACAATAAATTCTAACAACAACAACAACAACACCTAAACAACCCCCTATTTACGCTGCCTTGATTGCATATGCAACATGCCACACCAACAAACCGCGTCGCATGCAAAACTATGCTGTATACATGTGTGTATGTGCGCGCATGCGCGTATTTCCGCCACAATTAGTTGTTGGATTTACGATTATTTTCACTGCCGTCTGGTCATTTGCCTATTTATCCGTTATAAATTAGTGGCTAAGCACAACAGCAGCGATTTCTTCGCTTGCGCCTTGCACTAAGCATTGATTGTTGTTGTTGTTGCGTTTGCTTCCGGCATTGGCGTGTCGTGTTAAATTCGTTTATAAGGCAGCATTAAATGCAATTAAATGAAAATGACAGATTATTGTGGCATTGTGGTGCTGTTGCAAATGCCACAGTTTACAAACGCAATCAATTCGAAGTCGAAACTCAGCGCTGAGACTGAAAACGAAACCGAAACTGTGTAGTCCCATTCAGCAAATGCCATTCATACATGCATTACATGGATTCATTCATTCATTCACTCACGCATTTATCCATTTTGTACGGACAAAAGTGGCAAACTGCGCTTTGTTGCTTAAGATCTTCGCCCCTCCATGCTTGCCACATTCACTTTCAATGGCAAGCGAGGGGCCAAAACGGATATTTAAACCGCAGGCGGTTTGCGTGCAACATATTCTGCAACAAAACACACACATAGTCATACAAATGCACACTCACACATAGAAATTCACATTCAAATATACATATGAATCTCACATATACACATATGTACATACTTATGTATATGCCGCACTGCAATTACCATCGTTTAATCTACACGTCGATTGCCCTGAGAAAATGCACAGATTTCACTGGTTTTCTTGGGAAAATTTCAACTATCGGTTTGTGGCAACTTAATGGCTCGTCCTTTGGCTTGCTGCAAGTTAACTACAACATCGCAGTTCCACAATATGTGTGTCATATTCTAAGACCAGCATTATTGTTATGGCTCGCCTCTGACCTCATGTTGCTGCCACAGCGTCTTTTGTTTGCTGCCAAACCGTTATTTATGCGACTTAATGTATGTATGCAATTAAATGATTAATTAGATAAACTCAAGGGGAAGGCTGTGAAAATTTGTGGAAATCCACAAAACAAACGTTAATATGAAAAGAAAAGCCAGAATTGTCGTAAAAGAAAATTTTCGAGATTTTTCCTTTCATTTTAATTGTATTTTAATTTACTAGATCGTAGTTATTGATAAGTACGCTTTTGTCGTTTATTCTTCATATTTTATCTGAGATCTGAGCACGTCTCAACAAGATAGCATGCGGCGTAATTTTTCCTTATGTTTGGGAAATAACATTATGAATTAAAATCGGTCTGAAAAATTGTGTATTATCATTAATATTTCGCCATTGTAAAGGTTCATTCACAAAATATGAATTTAAACACGAAGCGGCTCTGCCCTCCCAACACTAATTGTGAAGCAATTAAGATGCTGTGGTTCAATTTCCGTTTCGATGAGCTGTTGCTTAGGCCCATCCCAGTTTACTGCTACATTTAAGGTTACATAAACTACTTAAAACCACGGCCTTTCCAACGCAAACAAAACTTTCCATTAAGCACTATTTTCAAAACCATAAAAAGTCAGCCTCAGTAAAGCGTGGACGGGTCCTCAGCCGCACTTTTCTTGGAATTTAAAAAGAAAAGCAAAATTTCCCGCAAATGTCGAGAATTCGGTTCAAAAAGTGACATTTTCAGTTGAGAATAAATTTTGGATGCAAGCAGATCTCTACAAATATTTTGTTCGGTTAATGTTGACACAAATGTCCAAGATCGATATAAAACGATTTAATCGACCAGTGCTTGACCCTAGAGGAATCTATAGGAAACCGCCGGAAGCAAAGTTGTAGACCCAATATCAACGTTGAATATATTCTTCCCTATAGTATCGACCGTTGGATACTAAAATATTGGGTTATTCAATAAGTAATTTCGTTTGATGGCAACTGCTGATCTGATTGAATTTTTTCGCAGCCAACTTCGAACTTAACCGCTTTGCCGTTAAATATTTTTCCATCCAATATGGTAAGACTTGCCTGTAAAAATTTTCTTAAATTTTTTTAAACAGTTTTTGTTTAGTTCAGCATCAAACGTGACATATCGAGAAAATCATACACGACTATGTTCTAAGTAAACGGAACGGACTTGGATTTTTATGCAGCCAAGAACTGTCAACTTGGCACCGAAATTACTACAGGACCGTTTTCTACCGCTACAATACAACACACACAGATCGAAAACAGCATGTTCGGTATATTTTACTGGTTTTACTACGAATGTGAATCTGTTGGCCGAACGCTAATGCCATAATTGATTTGCAAAATTTCGTTCCGGGAATTTCGATATTACGGATGCACCCCTTCTTGGAGACCTCTTGAAACCGTTGTGCATTAGAAAAGTCGGACGTAGATACAAATCGTCGAATAAGAACTCAAGAAATTACTGGGAGATTAAATTTGCGACCGTTCGCAAGCAGATGAAACGTCTAGGATATATTTCGAAGCTTGACATATGGATTCCTCATGTTCTGGCAGAACAAAATGTGCTTCCTCACAGTAACGATTATGATTTACTTATCAAAGAAGTAAGCCATTTTTGAAGCATTACAAAAGAACATAGTCTAAAAATGAACAGTTCAAACCACTTTGAAGACCGATTACCATCAAACAAAGGTTAAGACAACATTTGTAGGATTTCATACGGATCGTTTATTTTAAGCATTTTCCCGACAATACTACGATTAATTCTGAAGAGTATTGTGATCAGCTGGACAAATTAAGGATTGCAATCAACCAGAAGAGGGTTAATACGAACTTCCCTTGTTCACCTTCTCTTTTTTGTTCTGCGCCTTGATGCTCTAAGCACTCTCTGAAGGAATAATAAGAAAATGTTAAGTTTGTTAGTTCAAAATGTAGAACAACATTGCCAGTCAGCGACGATCCATATATGAAACAAGAAAAACCAAGTCGCAACGAAGCTATAATACCCTACACAAATACAAAAATTCCATACAAGAACTTAATTTTGATCGGTCGGTTTGTATGGCAATTTCTTCCGTCCGTTGACTTGGACAATAAATTGCGGAAAGATGTCTTGTCAAACTGTCAAAAGATTGCCATTCTCGATTTTGATCGATGAGTTTGTATGAGAGCTTTATGCTATAGTAATTTGAAATCGGTAAATCCGACAAATGAATAGCTTCTTGAAAAGAAAAGGGCTTGCGAAAATTTCAGCGAGGGCTTAATTCGTGTGTATACTGACGTACGAGCATGGCTAAATCGATTCAAGATCGCCGATGTTTGTTTTTTTGCGTGTTGGTCGCAAACTTATCAAATAACACTGCACTGTTCAGGGTATAAATATAAACTTCTTTTCTAGAAAAACTGCAATAAAATAATCGCTTCATTCCGCTCATAAAATTTAAAACTCATTCAGCTAATATGCAATGGAAACTCTTCTTAATCTTTATTGGCGTAGACAACGATTACGCGGTTTCAGCTGAGTTTAAACTAGCGCAGAGATTCCAAGAGTAGCTGGCTACCAATGGGAAAGGCAGATAAGTCATCCGCAGAATCTTTCTCTCGAAAACTCGTAACGCCGACTCAGCAGATGTTGTCATCGTTCATGCCTGCGCACCTTATAACAGTTCGGAAATGATGAGTGAGTTGCAAAATTTGGTCTTTGTTCGTCGCGAGAGGACTTTTCTTACCAATTGTCTACTCATTCCGAAGTAGCACCTGAAGGCATGAGTTATTCTGCGTTGGAAACGGTTCCTAAAATAGAGCCTGTCAGTTTTTTCTAGTTAGGAGCCAATCGCTAATACATTGATCCCAAGTTATCAATTTATATTCAACTATAGGTTGGAGTCACCATATATATTTAAACGATCTTGGAATCCCTAAGAGATTCTCACCAGAAAACTGTTCATTATAATTATAAGCCGAATAGGGATTGCTAAATCTACCGATGATTTGTATACCTTACATTTGTGTTACTCGCTTTTAAGAAAAAATAAGATGAGCTTAATCTAAGGCTTATTTTTGCTATAGAATAATGATTTGGACTAAACATTATCTCTTCGTAATTATCTTCTTTAAATAAAATGAAATCAAAAAGATAAACTCTCGAATCTAGAATCTCGAATCTCTAGCTACATTCATATTATATTTAACAAACAGGTATACTATATAGTCAGAATGAAGGTTAGATTTTCCCCACCATCACCAAATTATTGACTGAATGGAATCTATTTCATTGATCAGTTGCAATAAATTCTTAATTGAGGCTATGTTTGAAAAAATCAAAATTAATCATTCCGTATCACCTCTGAAGATGACTAACATTGTTTTCCACAAAGCACTCGACCAGAAATATTTTTAATATTTATCTGTGAATACTTAAGTAATCATAGGCGGCAGATACATCATTAGACTACATATACATTTACTTACTAAAATATATGCCGCTCACGAGCACGTGTCCTCGCCTGCAGACATCCTCACACACAAGCATATGACACTCTGTGAATGTCCATTAATTTCAACGGATGATCGGTGGTCATGCTGCGATTCAATCTTGCAGCAAAAATCACAAACGGATGTCGGACATGTAAAAAATGACAATTTCAATAAAGGCCACGCAAGCCAACAAACAAACACGAAAAGTAGAAAAAATGGGGAAAAATGAGTAATAAACCAAAGCATCACGGCAACTGACATTTTTATGAAGTGGAATTAATTTCTGTTGGTTTTTCATGCAATCGGCGAAAGGGAGCAAAATATTGCAACTTCACCATCGCCGACCGCAAAGTGTTAGGTTGAGCAAACAGGCAGTTTTGTAATAATATTTATACCTAGTATAGTGGAAAAAATTATAGTGTTTGTACCCCGAGCTCAGAATGTTGCTTACTAAAGAACAATAATAGTTTTGTACGACAAATAATTTTTTATGGCTATCTAAACGTTTATAATTAACAAGTAAGGAAGGGCTAAGTTCGGGTATCACCGAACATTTTATACTCTCGCATGATGAAGTGATAATCGAGATTTCATTATCCGTCATTTATATATTTTTCAAATACCGTATTTTTGTAAAGTTTTATTCCGCTATCATCATTGGTTCCTAATAAATACATATATTATACAGAGAAGGCATCAGATAGAATTCGATATAGCGTTATATTGGAAGAAGGCGTGGTTGTGAACCGATTTCACCCATATTTCGTACGTGTCATCAGGGTGTTAAGAAAATATTATATACCGAATTTCATTGAAATCGGTTTACTAGTTCCTGAGATATGGTTTTTGGTCCATAAGTGGGCGAGGCCACGCCCATTTTCAATTTTTAAAAAAAGCCTGGGTGCAGCTTTCTTCTGCCATTTCTTCTGTAAAATTTAGTGTTTCTGACGTTTTTTGTTAGTCGGTTAACGGACTTTTAGTGATTTTCAACATAACCTTTGTATGGGAGGTGGGCGTGGTTATTATCCGATGTCTTCCATTTTTGAACTGTGTATAGAAATGCCTGAAGAAAACGACTCTGTAGAGTTTGGTTGACATAGCTATAGTAGTTTCTGAGATATGTACAAAAAACTTAGTAGAGGGCGGGGCCACGCCCACTTTTCCAAAAAAACTGCGCCCAAATATGCCCCTCCCTAATGCGATCCTTTATGCCAAATTTCACTTTAATATCTTTATTTATGGCTTAGTTATGACACTTTATAGGTTTTCGGTTTCCGCCATTTTGTGGGCGTGGCAGTGGGCCGATTTTGCCCATCTTCGAACTTAACCTTCTTATGGAGCCAAGGAATACGTGTACCAAGTTTCATCATGATATCTCAATTTTTACTCAAGTTACAGCTTGCACGGACGGACGGACGGACAGACGGACGGACGGACAGACAGACATCCGGATTTCGACTCTACTCGTCATCCTGATCACTTTGGTATATATGACCCTATATCTGACTCTTTCAGTTTTAGGACTTACAAACAACCGTTATGTGAATATAACTATAATACTCTCCTTAGCAACATTGTTGCGAGAGTATAAAAAGACACGTAAATGAGTCGAAATATTCAAGATGTCGGAAAAGAGATTCACAGATTTGATTCATCGAGAAGAAACCACTGTTTACTGTGATTTGTGGGTTGATGGAATCATCGGCCCATATTTCTTCAAAAAGGATGCCGGTGAGAACGTAATCGTCAATGGCAAACGTTATTGCGCCATGATACCGACTATCTGATACCTGAAATTGAAGCTCATGATCTCGGCGTCATTTGATTTCAACAAGACGGCGTTCCTTCTCACACATCGCATCAATCAATGGATTTATTGAGAGAACATTTCAAGTTTTTGGGACGGTCGATTGGTCACCAAGATCGTGTGATATAACAGCCTTAGACTTTTTCCTGTAAGGATATGTAAAGACTAAAGTCTGTGTGGACAATCCGGCTTCGATCCAGATCTAGGAGCAAGACATCATTCGTGTAATTCGCCAGTAACCAGTCGAAAATCTCGAACGAGTCATCGAAAATCGGACTCAATGAGTGAACCACCTGAGAAGTAGCCGCAGACAACATTTGAAAGAGATAATCTTCAAAAAAAAGCCAATTCTTTGAAATGATAATAAACATTCCCCATTAAATTTGAAGTATCTGTGTTTTTTCTTTAAAAAAGTAAGGAATCTCGAAATGAATCACTATTAGATCTAATAATATTCATATCTGGAACGGTGGTTTCTAACATATAATAAGAGATCCGAAGAAATTGAGATAATTGAGTGAATGATTCCACAAAAACCTCAGTACAAAAGCTTTAAGATAGCATCCCTTCATGTGATTGAAATCTCAGTCCGACTTTTGACCAGGTCAACCTCTTTGTATTGAAACTTTTTCAGGCGGGGAAACTTTGAGTTTTACTTGGTTTTATTTTGTAATAGAAAAAGTGATCTAGAGAACTTCTATCAAGTATAATAGATAATTAAGGTATGTCTCTTTTCCCATATACGGCTAGAACAGTCAGAGTGGGGTTTTTTGTCCAAGAGTATGAATTTTTCAGCCGTAGGTCAATGTTCGCTTCCTTTCCTAATATATATTCCTTATAAGTCTACATATACGACCTAACATTAATGTCAGAAATGCCAATTATGACGAAATCGGTAAAAATACGGTATTCATGAGAGGGATTCCACAAAAACATCAGTATACAACTAAATGATGACATCTCTTAAGGAGAAGGCTTTTGAAATCGGACCGACTTTGCACCAATATCAGTGTTTTTATGTTGAAACTTTTTCAAACGGAGAAACTTTGGTTTTTATTGGAATTTTAAGCTGATCTCTTTTAATAGAAGAAATAACCTTGAAACACTCTTGGACTAAAATTAGGTATGTCAATACTTTTTGAAGAGATTTTTGACTGAGACCATGTTACTTTCTTTCCTAATTGTGCATTGAAATCGACGGATGTGGTTTCGAAATCAAGGAAAATGAATATACATAAATGTTTCGAAACCATTTTTTCGAAAGAAGCTGAGGTGGGAATCATCTATGGAGCTATATGGAATAATGAGGATTCATATTTTGGTTAGGATGGTGTGAAGTGCACAAACCCAATTTAGAGATCTTATAAAACGATAATAATCTTATATACGATAAAACTTCGTCGAAGTAGACCCTTTTTAGGACTACAACAACAATAAAAAGCGAAGACGAAGTGTGTTCGTTCGTCCCTCGAAATATGTTTTAGTCGTCGGAAAATCCGGATATCACACATTAACACAAGATTATGAGATTGTAGTGAGCCGTAACTGACATATTTATAGAGATTCCCAGAAAAAAATACATATCTGGATTCGGATGGTACCAAGTACGTCCTTACTTGTTTCCTTTGTTATTTGTATTTCCTCAAAAAAAAAATATATATATATAGTTGCGTGCTTTTGTATTAGCTTGTGGATGCGACACATGTGTAGGTGGCAAGTGGGCGGCTTGTTTATGCATTGTGATGTATGCTGAGCAACGCTGGTGGCAACTAGCACGTGTTTCGTATACAACACACTCATTCATATATTTTGTATTATTGAACTCTGAGTTAAGGTTATGTGTAAAGGTGCAGACGTGTGGCATATGCCACTAGCCATCGATTAGCAACGGAAATTGTATGCAATGACGCATGTAATAATTGTAGCAAAAGTTAAAAAGGTATTATAACAGTTTTTTTAGTTATATGCAACACTCGGGTAAAGGTGTCGAAGGGTGCAATGATAAGAGGAAAAGTGCTTTTACTTGATTTTTCGGACGCTACGTCGCTAATTTTATACGCCAATAAGCGAAAAATGTGAAAATGTTACATGCAACAAAATGTTGCAAATGTTGCAAGTTGCAATAATACGTTAAAAAGCAACAATTATGAAAATATTACATGCCACAACATGTTGCTACACCCGACTAAGGGTTTTGAGGGGTGAAGTGATAGGAGGAAGAGTACTTTTATTTAAGTTTTTCGGATGCTCCGTTACTAATTTTATACGCCAAAAAGCAAAAAATCTGAAAATGTTGCATGCCGCAAAATGTTGCAAGTGTTGTAAGTTGCAATAAAACGCCAAAAACCAAAAAATACGAAAATGTTACATGCCACAATGTGTTGCAAGTTGCAACAAATGTGTATTATGCACATTTTTACACACATTTCACCGCGCAACTCAATAATCAACTGTTTAACTTGTGGACGAATTGCATCCATTGGAAATCCACTTGTCTGCGCGAGCGTTGTAAACGCCAAACTGTTTAACAAAATGGTGCATTGACGCCTCAAAGTGCCACAGACACTTATACATAGGTTTGTATGTGTAATATAGTGTAGTAAAATAATACCAAACACGCAACGCGCTAAAACAAAAGCAACAAGCATTAACGGCTGTGTGTCATAAACACCGAACCAGAATTATAGCCGCGAACACGAAGCACGAACGTGAATGCGCAGACGCCAAGCGAAAGACCCCCAAACTTACTACAAGTACACTGTGTATTCGTAATTTTTCTGGGGCAGTTTCTTGTGGCATGGTTATGTCTGCTATAACACAGGTCTGGTTGCATCCCTTCTCTTTGTTTCAGCATTGGCAAATTGTTGTTATAATGATGGGGCGATATTTGTGCGCATCGATATTGAAGTGGTTATTGTTGTTGGTTTTTATTTGATATAAGAGTTTCGGGGTTTTCTTTCCTGCCACTTAACTATAACGTTTTGACGGTTGTTGCTTTTTTACTGCTATTGTTGTAATAAAGTCGGTGCTCCAATAAGAAACAAAAGAATTTTGCACCCCCAACACCCTCTGCAAAGTAAAAATCAATAGGAATTTACGCACTTTTACTACTACAAATGCCACTTCAGCGTTCGTTTGTACGTGTGTCTATATTGTGGTGGGTGCTTTTGGTTATTATGTATGTTTATAGAGGTCAAAATGTAGAATATGGAAATGAAAAATTTTAATGTTTTATGTCTGAATGAGTTCATACGAGCTTTGACCTCTATGCTCAACTCACCGACTGCCTTCCTTGAAATCCAAAAATTTTATGTGATGTTTTTGACCTTGGTACTTTATGGTGTGGGGCAGAAAAATTATTGTACATTTGATTTGGGATGCATTTGCCAAATGGACATTTTAAAGGATATAATCCGAACACTTTCTGCGTGTTTTGTATAATGTGTAACTGTAGACTATAATATTTTTTTTGATACATATTTTAACATTTATTTTACATCATAAAATCAATACGGTGCTTGCTCTTTCTATTACTTCTTCTAGTTCCACAGCATCGTAGTTCTAAGCCAAATCCTGACTCGGCGTAAAGAAGAAAATGATTGTTCAGCGCTAGCATTTGTGGCTGGCAAAGTGCCAAGTACGTGAAAAAGAGTATGAATCGTCGGATATATATCCTTATCGCAAGTACTGAGGGTTTCCAAAGCAGAAAGCACTTGCGTTCTCGGAATAATTTGCAATTTCCATTATTATTGCCAAAGCGCTACTTCTGTTTTGAGCTTTGATTTTTGCAGTTCTTTGTTTCATGGCAAGATTTTCCCAAAACGTTTAACAAGGCATTCAATAAGTACAGTTATATTTTTTCTTCTAAGTTCAAGTAAAACTTTGGTAGCAGCTGACTCAAATTGAAACTTTCAAGAACTTCAGCGAAAAACCGTGTTTTTAAATATTGCATGACCATGTGAATGAGTGGAATATATGCAGAAACCCTGTAGAAGTTTTCACAGTTTTGAGATGGGTGATTGTTTCGATGGCTCTAACGACCCAATGTTCTGGCGCTTTTCACTTCAACATCAAATTTTTCAGCCATTTGTGCAGCTTTCGAAAAAATTTCATTTAAGTCATGATCAGCATGCATACTTCGTGTGTTCAGTGTTGCAACAAATGTAGGAATGACGTTTGATGCTTTCGAAAGCTCGATTGGTTCGTTCTGCAGAATCACAACAAGTGGTTGCGTCAGTCACATTAAACTCGAAGTTGCGCATTACGGTTACCAGATGCGACACTTTCACTGCAGTGATTATTTTTGTCAGTGCTTGAACGATTTCTGGAAGAGCGACAGTGAATTGATAAACGACATCATATCTTTGTACCCACTTTGTCTCACAAAGCACAATTTGTTTGCCCAAGAACTGAGCTAAAACAGTGTTAGGTTTCGATCTTGAAACTTGAAAGAACGTTGTAACCTCTCTGAATATTTCACATATCTTTTTAATCAAAGCAATTTGAACGAATTTCGAATTGCTGCTGTTCAATTTACATGGTGTCATCTCAGCGTTTAAGCTTCTTTTTGTATTTCCCTCACGGCTCTAAGATCTCCTAACATAACAATACAATCATCAATATCTATTGCAACGCATGTCTGAACATCCAGCCCCATATCTTTCATCTTATATTTTGAGTAAAATCTCCTCGTGGTTTTTTTCTTCAATACTTACTATATATTTGCACTCGTGCTCGGTTCTTCATCAGTATCAGAAGAGTTGTTGGGTTCATTTACATAAGTATTTTTCGTAAGTTCACCGAAAGCGTCTATGAATATCACAGAATACTCCCTGATGACAGGATTATTTGAAATTCACAGGCGGAAACACGCTTTCGGATTGAGTCCTCATAGGGTATATAAAATATATTTAAACTATAAATTTTTCTGTTTTTTTGGAAAAAATTGAACTTTTTTACAACGCACCGGCATTTTATAATTTTTTTTTGCTTCATATCTAAAAATAAAAAAATTGATAAATTGAATATAAGACCGATACTATCAACAATTGAAGGAAGCAATCGCGCAGATGCCCCAGCTTTGGCCAATAGGAAAAGAACTGTGTTTAATCAGCACAACGACAGGCAACACATATCGGTAATGACTCGCCAGACTCTTAAGCAGCTTTGTTGGGAAGCTCTCAACCATCCAACTTTCCTGTTTATGGCCAATAATATTGCTGAAGATGCTCTAAAGAAGCATGAAAAATGGATTGCTTCGGGGTTTTTGGGAAAGGGACGAGAATTTCTATGAAAGTGGTATTATGAAATTACATATATTCTAAATGGCAATAAGTTATCAAATAAAACGGCACATATTTGATTTTCATCGGTGCATTCTAAATATCGCAATAAAACCTTAAATTTAATGCAAAAATAGTCGATTTATTTTTACTAGATCAAATGTAATAAAGGATGATCCATTTCGAGATTCCTTACATTTTTAAAGAAAAAACACAGAAACTTCAAATTTCATCTGGAATGTTTATTGAGCATTATTCGACAGAACATTATTTGGCATTTAGTTTTTCAAGATTATCTCTTTCAAATGTAAGCCGCGGCTACGTTTCAGATGGTCCATCCATTGAATCCAATTGAGGACAAAAAAATAATATTTAATTTTTTAACACCATTCAGTATTAATTATCACTATTAACCATTACCATTTAGTCAAAAAATATTTTTGCTTTTCATCAGTGTTCGATCTTCAGAAGGACAGTTTTAAATTTATAACTTTAAAGCAATATGATAATTCGGTACTTTAAGGAGTAAATATTCTTGAACTTTCAGGTTTGCTCTCTTTTTGTCCGTATATGACGCCGAAGAAGGGTTCGCTACCTCCAAAAAATAGTTTTTGTTTATGGGTCTATTCGATTAAAGTCATAATATTTGTACCCTTCTGGAATTGCCATAAAACTTTCAGATTAAGCACCTTAAAGTCTGACAGAGTTCTTTGACTTCAAATATTTCAATTTTCGATCTCATTTGGCGGAACAATAATGCATGTTTACCTAAAGAATCTTTAATCCCTTCGTGTTGCGAGAACTGGTAGTCTTGGATAATTTTTAAAATATTTAAAGAATCTTGGTCTATAACAGAGACTAAACTGAGCAATCTACATTTGTAGCATATTGAAATATCCAAGAAAGTATATATGTAGATACTCAGTTAATTTAGTGGTACTTTTAAAAAAGTATGCTTATTACTAAAACTTACTTAAACATACAATGAATAAATGAATTATACTAATAAGCTCCCTTCACCCATTCCCCTCCATCTTTCCTTATGCTACAAAATCATGAAAATTTAATATAAAATACAATTTACTCAAGTATACAACTTATACAGTTATTATAAATAAGTAAATATAAAAGCTCAACTGTAAAATAGTTATTTGTAAATTATTTATGCTCAATTTTCCTAGAAAATGTACGTTTTTCAGCCACTTGCCACACTATATAAAGACTTAAGTGGCATTTCCTGCCGATAAGGTCATTGATGCTATACTAAAGTAAGAGCACAATGTACATAAGTGTGTAGACACTATTGTATGTATGTACAATAATAACAAAAACAAAACCAACAACAAGTTTATTAAGCATAAAAAATATACGAATAGTACCAACTACGTCGGACCAACAGCTGCTTCAACGATATACATAATTTACATATATATATGTATGTACATACATGGCTGCATATTATATATATAAATATTTGTATGTATAGATTCATATACTCGTGAAAAGCAAAAACAAAACAGCATAATAAAGTCCACCCGAAGACAAAAGAGCGATTCTGCGCGCTATTGACCCTACGAAATGCTCAATGGCGCTTGAAGCATGAGCGCTGCCGTATTGCTCGAATGAAATTTATTTTGATATGATATTTGATAAGAAGTTGTCATGCCACGAAACGAATTACATTGCTAAAGGTTTCAAAATCTTTAAACAATCCATATTGAAAGGAAAAGCTTTAATGTTAAGATAAACATATTCATTTTAAACTTTATCCAGAGCAACCTTCAATCATATATGCTCGTATATGCATATCCAGCCTTTCAGAAAAATTTTTGTATTAAATACTTATGTCGTAAAGGAAAAAACCTCCATCAAAGAAAATATCCTACAATGCTACAATATTCTTCTTGGATATCCGCCATTTGATCTAAAAGACCTTTCACTATTTTCATACAAACTTCTCATCAGCCCAAGTTGCTTACTGCTTTTCTGCTGTTAGAAATGATCGAAAACTATGTGATCCAAATGAATTGAGTCTGATGAAAAGAGATACTGAGTATTCGCCCTGTAACCTAATATATCTCGTAATAAAGAACATTTCTAACGCTGAAAGCACAATCTTTCTGCTGTTAGAAATGATCGAAAACTATGTGGTCCAAATAAGTTGTGCCTGATGGAACCCAAGACTTGGTATATGATCTGAAACCCAATATATCACGTAATAAAGATCTGTTGACCAATGCTCAAGTTAATTATTTCCATGATCTCTACGGAAGATGCATTCATATCATCTTTTCAAAATTGACCCGGACTAAAAAAGTTATATTTTCACATATTTTAAAATAAATATTTATAACTTATTTCAAATAGGCTGCTGAGCCAATCCAGCATACCAAAGCTTAAGCAAATTTTCCATACACTTGTAAAGCTCGTCTGCGATGATAGTACCTTCAGCGAATGTTTTTTTCTCCGGTTTCTGCTTATTTTTGGAGCGTCAATCGCTGGATTGTTAGACAGTTTCGACATCGTTTTATTAAACCCACGCCTCACCACCAGTAATGATAAGTTTAATGAATGTAAGACCACAGCTACGTTGTCGAGCCTCTTTGCGACTACTACTTGTCGTCGGTTTTTGCAAAAGTTTCAGTCGTTTTAGTACATGTCCAGCATTGACACACTTCATACACAAAAAGTGTTAACTCGATTCATAAGAGATGTTGAGATCCTCAATGATCTCTCTGTTGCCAATAGTTAGCTTTACTTTCCAATGCGTTTCGAAATTTATAGCGCCTGATCGTTGACATCGCTATTCCAACTTAGATCCATCCGCACACTGGTACCCTATCTACGAAGCGCATATATCCTGAACACGAAGTTCTACTTCCTGCTGACCTTTTGTACTTGCTTCGAATATCTTTCGGCAGAGTTTTCTTACTGCAAGCGACAGAAGAGAACCCAATTTTTCTGCTAATGTCTCCTGCAAACGATGGAAATGAAATGAAATCGAGGACGAGATATTGAAATTGTTAAGACCTCAAACAACTCGATTTATTGTATCGAAGACTTTAAATCCCGCGGTATCAGAAGCTAATATCGCCCACACATCTGTCACATGTAAAATGGATTCAGATTCGTTTTATAAATAATCAGGTTTGCGGAATCTGCACGGCTCTAAATTGATATCCAGTCAAAGACCGTCACTTTAAAATATTCGTGATCTAATATGGCGGATACAACACCCACGTGTATTTACTGCTCAAGAGAGCACTTTCTTTGTAAACAGTGACTGAGGACTAAATATCAAAACTATTTCTTCAAATACTTTTTTCGAATTTTCCCTATAGGAATCAGTTTCATACCTAGCTCTGGTCTGTCATTACTGCAGTTTCTTCCAAAACTATTTGGAATATATTTTATGGAATAAAATTAAAGAAGGAACAAGAAACATCTAGGTGTCAAATCTTAAAAAGAAAATTAGATGTCATCGAGATCGAAACTGATCTGTGAGTTATAAGCAATATTTCATGAGTCCTGAGTGCACGAAACGTGGGAACAAGCTTGCGTTTAACATAAAATAAAATTAAATCCCTTCTTGCAAATAAAGACTTCGTTTTAATTTAATAATCATGCTGGATGTAGTCCATAAGCTACGGCACGTTGCTGCTCCATGCTTAAATGCATTACTCTCGCTCCTCGCTGAAACTGCCACATCATCGGCAACAACGTGACTTGCCATCACAAACGCCATTTGTCGACGGCAATGACATTGATGTCAATTTAAGACGCTTCCGTCATATATTTTAATATATCATAAAATATTAGTCATGTGACATGGCAGAATAACAACAAAAAAAAATATAAAATTATATGCAAAAAACCTCCGAAACGGCTTTCCCACAACAAATGTGATTACCATAACTTTCAGTCGCTGACAGCGGAGCTTAGCGTCAGGCGGAAACTGGCGTGGCTAACGGTAGTCAGTGTGTCGTTGCGCTGAGAAATTTGGCAATTGAGAATGTGCGTGGTTTTGTTGTCAACTCTTTATGCAAGAAGGCAGAGGGGTAAATACGTATACATATGAGGGTGGTATGGTGGGTGGCGGGACTTGCAGGCGCACGCTTAGCATCATCATAGCCATCAATTGCAGTGACAAAGAAAATGCTTACAACAACAACAATAATGATGATGATGATATGCGGTATGAGTTATTTCCTTACCTGAAATCCATGGCAGCTCTCAATGTCTACAACAAACGAGTGAAAAGTACAACAACATCGAGGGTAAAATAAGAAAAAAATTAGAACAAGTGTGATAATACAACAGTAATAAGGAATTACAACAACAATAACAACATGTGGAAAATACAACAACAATAAATAAAAAATACAACAACAATAACAACAAGTGGCAAATACAACAACAATAAAGAAGAATACAACAATAATAACCACTAGTGAAAATTACAACAACAACTATGAAATCTCTGAATCATGAAATGGCAACAACATTATGGGCGAATTACAACAATAATATGTGAAAATTACAACAATAACATCAAAGAAAAAGTAACGGCAATATGTGAAAAATACAACCACACAAGTGGATAATACTTACCACAAATTTATGAAAAATATAACAACAACAGCAGCAGCAGATGATAGGCAATATGATATATTGGATAGATCTTTCTTGACCTTAAAACTATAGCAGCTATAAATGAAAACAACAACAAGTGAACATTACAACAATAATAACTAAAACAATTTTCCAAACTACAAAAACAAAAAGTAGCAGAGCAACCACAGCAACAACAACAAGTGAAAATTACAACAACAACAACAACATATAGAAAGATCACAACAACAATAGCAGTTGGAAATATGTAGTATATTAGTGTTTCGTAAATTTTCTGATTTCATTTCGACGTACATACATACAATATAGAAATTACAACAACAATATGTGAAAATTACAAAAACAATAAGTTAAAATTACTACAACAATAAATGAAAATTGTACAACAACCACGATCGTAAAAATATAATTACAACAAGTGAAATTTACAGCAACAACAACTAAAAAGTACTACAA
Organism: Bactrocera tryoni; assembly: GCF_016617805.1. Classification (NCBI taxonomy): domain Eukaryota; kingdom Metazoa; phylum Arthropoda; class Insecta; order Diptera; family Tephritidae; genus Bactrocera; species Bactrocera tryoni. Next base: position 72,059,104 of record NC_052500.1, read on the forward strand.
GAACAACAACAACAGCACTTAAAATCACCAGGCTGCGTCCTATATTTTACTGATTTTCTCTTCAGAGCAAGCGAAATTTACAACAACAAGAACTAGAAAATACAACAACAACAACAAAAAGTACAAAAACACTTAAAAATCAACTCGCTGCTACGACATCTTCCGGCTGCTGTCATTTGCTAGCTACATCCATATCTCTTGGTAAAGGGGTTGCATGTGGCATCAACTGAAACTCCTCCAAAGGCACACAAGCACATACATACATACTACGTGTAACTAAATTTATCTTCGCATAGTTCATGGCCATGTTTGTTCGTCCCTTGGGAGCAACTAAGACTGATGAGGTGCTTATTGCTCCTGCTGCTGCTACTGCTGATGATGTGTTGGTGGGGTAGTGCCGATGACAAGCGCGAACTATGTGCTCTTAAGCATTTACTGGATAATGGGATGGGGGATGTGCAGTGACGATGCTGCTGATGATTTCGTAGATTTCGTTGATTTGTGACAAACATACACCTGCACTTGCATAAATATTTTGCCCTTCTGACTTCCTTCTTTGGCGTTAATTATGAGGGTGTTCTATATACGTACAAAATGTGTGTGTAGTAGACTGGTGTGTACTGCAGACAGTTGCTGACACTGGCAAGTGAAAGTGAAAACGTTGACTTATTCGGCAATCACTTGCGTTTATGCTAATTCTTCAGGGAATTATTTAAATCTCGCTGACAGTTGTCGCTTAGTTGACACAACATTTGCTTAAATTTTATGACTTTAATGAACTGATAACACGATGCTGGTGTAATTTTGCTAAGAACCTGTTTGAGAAATTTATTTTTGGAGTCTTTAGTTAACTTTATATTGTATATATATGTATGTACTCTTAAGTATATGTACCTACATTAGAGTGATTCAAAAAAAAAAAATTTAATTAATTTAAAAACTCATGTTTGGAGAGGCTTTCTTAGAGGTGTCTAGGAACCTATTTTTCCGAGTACGAAACGAAAAAAAAAATAAAAATTTTTTTTTGAATCACTCTAATGTACATATTTTATATACATATACACTAGACTTAAAACAGCCCAGTCTATTTTTAGGAATAAGTCAAGACTTTGTAGGATCAGAGTTTGAAACCAGTCTTATCTTTCTATCAAAAAAATACTTTTTATGCCAATCAGTCAGTGATCTTCAACTTCAAAAAGAACTCAAAAGTAATTGATACTATGAAAAATATCACCAAAAACTTAACCTATAACAAGTAAGGAAGAGCTTAATTCGTGTGTAACTGAATATTTTATACTCTTGCAACTTGCAAAGCTGGGGAAATAGTATTATGGGGTCTAAGGCAAGCTTTCTCCCGATTTCATCCATATTGGGGATAAAGATGAACCGTTATTAGAAGAAGATTTTATTAAGATAACTCACTGAGTCTGTCTGGGGAGGATGGAGTCATGTGTAGAAGTCCCATTTACTTGGGAGTGGCCAGAAGTGATTCTTTTACATATGGCTGAAGCAGCTTATGACTTCCGGTTTTAACCAAGTATCTTGGTCTCTGGGTAGCCAAAGAACATCCGTTTGAAGGCGAACCATCCCTACTCAATGGTGTGCGCTGGGTTTGGGACCCGGCACGTAAAAAAGCGACCCCCATTGAAAACTAATCAGCAGCCTCGGATGAGAGACCCCCATTTTGATGACGACCGTGGCAAACACATTAAGTGTTATGATTTGAGGGCACGCACCTGGAATGTCCGTTCCCTTACTGGGGGAAGGTACTGCAGCCCAGATGGTTGGTGTCCTCGAGAAAATAAAGGCTGACATCACTGCCGTCCAAGTAGGGCAAAGACTGAGACGAGTAGGTCCTAGTGGCCTTTACTACAGTCCCCATATAAAGGAGCGCAAATGAGTGAGAGTATGGGATTCGTGGTGGGAGAAAAACTTCGTCGTCGAGTCCTGGTATTCACCCCGGTGAATGAATGTCTAGCCACAATCCGATTAAAGGTGAGTTTCTTCAACATATCGCTGATACGGAACGGAAGAGAAGGACGATGTGGCCAAAGATGCTTTCTATGATCGCTTGGAGCGCACTTATGAGAGCTGCTCCCGCCACAATGTCAAAATCGTGCTTGGCGACTTTAACGCCAGGGTAAGCAAAGAAGGTATTTTTGGCACTACGGCTGGGAAATTCAGCCTCCATGAGGAAACATCCTCAAATGGGTTGAGGCTGATCGACTTCGTCAGGACCTGAAATATGGTTATCTGTAGTACTAGATTCCAGCATAACAAAATTCATCAAGCGACCTGGCTGCCTCCGGGTCGAAAAGCCACCAACGAGATCGATCATGTTGTGATAGACGGAAAACACGTCTCCAGTATTCTAGACGTGCGTACGCTCCGAGATCCTAACATCCACTCGGACCACTATCTTATAGCAGCAAAAAACGCACGTCAACAAGCACAAGGAAGGTTCGCAGGTACGATGAGGAGTGCTGTGTCGCAACGGAGAAAAAACAGACTGCCTACCTCGCAACGTTACAATCGACCACAACACATCCGGGATATGATAGATATCGATAGTTGCTGAGGGAATCTAGAAGCATTTGCAGACAAGAAAAGAGAGTGGCCGAAATACTTTAATACAAAGAGCTTGACATGCTTGCCGACAGGGGTAATGCTCGCCAATGCTACGAAAAGATGTGGCGACTAACAGAAGGTTTCAAGACCGGAGCATATCATTGAAGAACGAAGGTGATCTAGTGACTGATGCCCAAAGCATTATGAAGGGAACACTTCTCCAACCTGCTGAATCGCAGTGGAAGCTTTACACCTGGAAATGGTGAACCCGATTTCCCGTTGACGATGGCAATTACCTGTCTGAAGAACAACAAAGCGGAGAAGGACTTCTTCGATACCAAACGAGGTTTCGGACAAAGCGTCACCCTTTCATTTGACCTCTTCAATATACTTCTGGGAAAAATACTTCGAGCTGCAGAGCTAAAAAGAGAAGGTACAATCTTCTATAAGAGTCTACAGCTGCTGGTGTAAGCAGCTGCAATAGGGAAGAATTTTGTTCTGGTAGTGAACGAGGGCAATACGGAATATCTCCTGTCATCAAACAAACAGTCGTCGCACTAGCAACTTGGCTCCCATCATTCCACATCTTTCCCTTCCTGGTATATTGTGCAGAGGCATGGACGATGACAACATCTGATGAGTCGACGTTACGAGTTTCCGAGAGAAAGGTTCTGCGGAAGATTTATGATTCTTTGCGCGTTGGCCACGGCGGATATCTCATTCGATGGAACGATCAGCTGTATGAGATATACAACAACATTGACATAGTTCAGCGAATTAAAAGTCAGCGGCTACGCTGGCTAGGTCTTGTCATCCGAATGGATGAAAACGCTCCAGCTCTGAGAATATTCGACGTAGTACCCTCCGGGGGAAGCAGAGGAAGAGGAAGACTTCCACTCCGTTGGAAAGTGGAGAAAGACCTGGCTCAAACAATCGATTACTTGAAGAGAATATCAATACATGCGCCAAGCTGACCAGTTTTCACAGGTACTCTGTCTTAATAACCCCTGTTAATGCCGTTAGTCCACAAATTGTGTGGATATATCATATTATAAATTTACAGATCCTCGTCTTGCAAACCCTCACCGTACATCAGCCATTTAAATGAAAAAAAAAAATTTATGATGCTTCACATAAATCTCACAATTCGTTGCATGCCACACCAACATCACACCTGCAGACATCTTTCATATTAATGCAACATAACATGAAATTTAGTCCGCTTAACACCTTGCAACCTTATGATTTCATAACCAAATCCATTCTGGCTGGTGTGAACTTGCAACATGCCAATAGTATGTCCAATAACTGCTGATATTTGCATAGCGCCACATATTGTGGCACTTACCAGTCGCTAAGCGCATACAACTATCACTAAATGACAAAAAAAAACTTGCCACAAACGCTTGCTGACACATAAAAATCAACATCACTCAAGATGCACAAATGCAACTGATAATCCAAAGTGCGCATAAATGTTGGAACAACATTGTTGAAGCCAAACACATGCAACACACGAAAAGCAGAAGCAGGCGGGTCGACCATAAGACGTCTTCGAGTCCAGATAAACGAAGCCTAACAAATTTTGGCGCGAATGTGGCATGTTGTAAGATTTTCCACTTAGCCATATACGATTTGTTGCACAGCATGCGGCGCGTGCCGCGTGCCACATATGCTTTTAAAGATTTGTACAAAATTTTCCACACTTCTAACAAGCGCACACCTACACACACATACATATATTAAATTGTGTTTGGATGTGTGTATGTGGCAAGTGTCTTGCGCATATGTGTAGTAAAAGTTGTGGCATGTTAGACGCGCTTCTTCGGCGCTAACTTTTCCCGCCTCAGGCGGCTAAGGCAGTGAAGTAGCAACAACGTTAACAGCATGTGGCAAGTTGTCTTGTGCTTCATATGCTTCACACTACATTTGTATGTGTGTGTTTGTGTGCACTTTTACGTCTTTTTGGCACAGCTAGTGCGTAGAAAGTTTGTCTGTGGCAAGTGAAAACTTCAAACGCGGAAACAGGAAGACGCGATTTGTCAGTCGGCGCGAAAGTCAATATGCATGCCACACACTTTTGGATTATGTACATGTGTAAAAGTAACACACATACACATACCTTATTGTGCTGCGCCTTGGTGGCAACATACGCGAAAGTGCCACTTTAAAGCGCTGCACGAAAACTGATATTTGTTGACGCATGTGGCAACATTAAACAAATTGAGTTCAAGGGTTACTGCCTTTGTGCGATTTGTAGGAAGCAAATATAGTTTTATGTATGTTTGTTTGTATTTGAGGGTATGATGAGTTGCGTATGTTTTATTGACATTTGTGTCAAATTTTAAAATATTACAAAGTCAATAATGGCGTGTGAAGCCCAGCAGCTGTTATGCCGCATTGACATTTGTGGCGTCTCGCTGTCCTAGTGACGCTGCCAAACTGAGGGGTAAGTGAATTTTATCTCATTTGCTACTAGCTTGCTTGGCGTGCCTCAGCTGTTGGGTTGGTGGGTGGTGTTTCATATGTGCTAAAATAGTACTAAAATCACAATTGCAATTAATACTTCTATTACTTGTACTAAATTCATTAATTGAAGTGTATATGTATGTCAGATATACTAATTCAAAATAAGTTCTAAGTTAGTACTAAAAAAATTAGTACTAAAATTAATTAGTACTAAAGAATAATTAGTACTAAAAATAATAAGTACAGAAAAATAATTAGTGCTAAATTTAATTAGCACCAAAAACTAATTAGTACTAAAATTCACTAGTACTAAAAATAATTAGTACTAAAACTAATTAGTATTAAACTTAATTAGCACTACAAATAATAGGTACTAAAAATAATTAGTACTAAAAATAAATAGTACTAAAAATCAATTAGTACTAAAATAAATTAGTACTAAAAATAAGAATTTTCTCTTAAACTACTTCTAGCTAGTACTAAATTCGTAGATTACAATTGCCTGCCAATAAATTTTAGTACTAAATTTTGTATTGAGCTGTTGAGTACATTTTTTATAGTAAACCTTCTCTAACTCTGTTCTAAATTAGTGCTAAATTAGTTTAAATATTTTCTAACCCTATTCTAAGCTAGTGCTGAATTCATGAATTGGTATTGTTGCCCCCACTAGACTTTAGTACTAAATATTGTTTCAGTGTTTTTAGTACACTGTTTAAAGTCAGCTTTCCCTTACCTTGTACTAAGCTAGTGCTAAATTCATAAATTAGATCTTTTTCTCCCAATCTACTTTAGTACTAAATTTTTGTTTCCGTTTTTTTAATATACTTATTATAATCAGACTTTCCTATCTCGTTCTAAGTTAGTTTTAAATTCCTGAATTAGCATGTTCAGGCCTAGAAGACTTCTGCTAGTACTAAATTCATTAATGTACCCTCTATGTATGTATATTTTCTTACATTTCAAAGAGTACCCACGATATATCTTTTAGAAAGTACTAAATTTTATCAAATATGTTTCTTTAAATCTCTTTTGGATTAAAAAAAAGCACTATTATGCTCTGTACTAATATTTTTATAGTACTAAAATTTATATACAAATTATCAACAAAGCTTATTCCTTAATAGTAGTAAATATCAAGATTTATAGTACTTGTCAAAAATGTTATATTATTTTGGATTATTAGTACTTTTAGATTTCTTATGGAGTACTGAATATACCTTCGAACATATTTTAACTATTTCTCAAAAGAATTAGGTTTGGTAAGTCTGGTATACTAATAAGCCATGGGTGGTTCAGTTTTGGTGCTTAGCGATAGCAGACGAAAAGCCTTTAGAATACCAGCGCTTGGTCCGCATTTCAATAGCTGCTGTGGCGTCACTAACAATAGCTCTACCAGAGTTTCATACCGTAAGGCTCTCAATTGATTAAACCGTTGACTTGCCAGTGTGGAATAAGGCATATAAGATGCTCCATTGTTTCCTTGGCGCCTTGCTGTTGACATTTCCTGCAGTCATCTCTATCTATCAGCGCTATTCATCCACCAGACTGTGCCCAGCATTCCAATTATGTCCCATGTCGCTTCCATCAAGTGCCAGTAGGAACATCGTTATTAAAAGGAGATACAGTACAGTGGTCCGACCATTATGCCTGACTCCGAACAGTACATCCCCGTACCAACTCAGGCTGCTATTTCCGAGCTATCCGTATAAATCTTTAATGTGTATGTTTAGCCGGAATCTTCTTTCATATTTGAAAAGTGGGATCTTATAGTCGGTGCCGTCGACTCAACAAAACGTCCAGTAAAAGAGAAAATCCCATCCAGCAAATGCAGCAGCTGGAGAGTTATTCGATATGCTTAAGATCCAATGTCTGATTAAGGGTTTGTTAAGGGTTCTGACGTGAATGGATGACATGGAGAGGCATATTTGACAAGTTATTGTGCAGAAACTTATTGCCTGCAGAGCAAAATTTGGTCTGCATATGTACGAGCTCCTCTCTGAACTTCACAGTGCTTCTGATGAAATTCATCAGCGGTATCTGATTAATCTCCGAAATGTTGTCAAGGAACCCTCATCCGATAGTTACGATTCTTTTCCTATAAACATAAGGCTATACAATATCATAAAAGATGTTTGATAGCCTTCTCCTCTTCGATCTACTGGAATATTTGCCCATTAGACAGAGATCTGTCAGTACTCCTACAAGATTTCATCAGCTTCGCAGTTCCCTTGAATATGTCCTGGAACCCATTGTATATTTAACGTGAAATGGGACGTTAGATCCACTAAGACATCAATGTATTCATTCACTAACTTAGACGAATCCCGAAGATAATTTTGTGATCTCAATGCCGCCTGGCTATCTGTATATGTATGATGCTTATAGATATATTCCTTGTTGTGAGCACACTCCTTGTCAGAACAAGTAGACTTTATTTAATTGCTTTGATGTCCGCTTAGAAGGCATTACAGTGGTCTGATAGAGGTAAGACGATTTTGGTATCGGTTATCTAGCTTGGAACCATTCTTTTAGATGCTTTACCCTACGTCCACGACTTAGATTCAACTTTGCAAGATTTCGTACATCCGTGGTAATGAGAAGAAACGGAAACTTATTAAGTATCATAGAATGTTCCTTGTTGCTGGCGACTGAAAGGGAGGATTTCCTCGGTTTAAGAGCTGACTTCGCTGTCATATGCTTATAGAACAAGTCTTTAAGTCAGCAAATCATGTTTGGTGCTTGACTTGGTGTTATTCTAAGAGCTCCACTGATTTTATACAAGCTCGTACCGTGTATTTGTTTTCTATTACCATTAGCCATCATACCGTAAGTCATAGTCGGGCTTACAACTGCTGTGTAGAGAAAATGAGCGGGGCTTTAATCCCCATTTGGGCTCCAACATTATTTTACAGAATTTTTCCGAAAAGTATATCATGAGTCAAATATATCTGCTTTTTCCACATAATATTTTTATTTCTTTAAAGTGTTCGTTGGGTAACTGAGTAAGTACTTTTTTACATTTTTTATTTACTTTACTATTCCTCACTCCTTTTTGTTTGACGTGAGCGAAGCACTTTAAAATTGTATTTGCACAAACTACTATTTGCGCTGGCTCATGTTGCAAGTTTGCCACAGCAGCGCGTTGAGGGTTGCGGCAAGCGACCTTACTGCCACATAGCGGCCGCTATACAAATTAAAGAGTTTCGAATTTTTTAAACTCACTCCGGTGAATTTCGACGCGCGTACTTCGCTACAAAGTGCTGCGTTTTCCTTGAAGTTCTGCGCGCTGCAACTTTTTTAGACTTAATTTTTTATTGTATGTATATAAATATATATTTTTTGTGAATTGCCGCTGCACAAGTGTTGCAATTGCTTTACGCTTAACGCGCGCGCGGTAGCAACGCTGATATACAGCGCGCAATTTGGTAAGGCGTCTCCTGTGTGTTTCATGTTTCTGGTTGCTTTTATATTTTTATTTAATTTAATTTTTTTCTAATGTTTCAAAGTAACTTTCCATTTCCCATCCCTTCGACGCAGCAACTGCACATCACACCATTGCTGCGCTACCATCGCCTACGCGTTCCACCGCCACCGCGCGCCTTTGCCCGCGTCTTGGCATTTGCGTTGAGGCGTGTATGCCTCAAGTGTCCTTGAGTGCTTCAAAAATTGTTCAGCATTTACGCTCACTGCGCGCCAGCACTCTTTAGCCTGCTAAAGCAACTGCGCTTTACTACAAAAAATATCTAACTCGCTCAGACTTCTTATGCGCGGCGCGTAATAACCCTTACCCAGCGCGCACAACGCGTCTAGGCGTTAATTTACAGCAATCGCACCGAAATCGAAATTACAGCTCGAAAGCCACAAAACTCAAGTTGCCAACGCAGTTGTCAGCGCCGCTCAACAGTCGGCAGTGAGGCATTCGTCAACAACAGCAAATAACAAGTGTAGAGTTTTCATGGCCTCTTGATTGCTTGGCTACGAAGCGAGGACATTTTAATTGCGTGCATCATGCCTTGCGCCTACCAACCACCAAGCGCGCGCGCCCCTGAAGCTGCGCTTTAGCTTGACGCGGCGACCACCTACAGTTACAACGCGTCGCCAGCCGCTGTCACTTGTCGAGCGCGCGGGCGTAGCTTGTCGACCGTGCGCGCGTCACTTGTGTGGGCAGTGTGGCGTGGCGTCAAAAGTGGATACTTGTATATACATATATAGTTTTAGCAGAGGGGAGTTGCTGCCGCGCTCTGCTGTGTTGTAGCAAACAGTCCGTGCGCTAGCGCGCCCAGCAACTAGCCAACAATTTGTCGTATGGACGAACGCGCGCGCTTTGTGCAAAGCAGTGCAAAGGTGTAAAGTTTTTTTGCGATTTTTTCTTAGTTACTGTTTGGAGAAAAATTTCTACAACTTACCTTTTTATATATGTGTATATGTGTGTGTGCGCGTTAGTATTACACTTGTGGCGCTCTAACGCCAACTTCATCAGCATGCAACACTTGCAGCACGCCGTTAAGTGCTCTAGCACCTAATTTAATTTTTCATGCCGCCGTCACGCCGCCATTACTGCTGCTGCTCCTTACCTTTTTCTTCTGCTTTCGCTATTGGTGAACCCTTTTAGTGTTTAGTGTGTGTGTGGCGCGGCACAAAGGAAGCGTAAGTGTTGCACCTTTATAAGCGTGCTTAAGTGGCAGCTTCTTTAAATATATATACTCATATATTTATGTATACAAATATATGTATGTATGTATGTGTGCGCGTTGCTAATGCACGTTAATGGCCTTAATAAAATGTTACATTTATTTTATTTTAATTCAATTTAATTTAATTTGCATTGCACGCCACTCGAGCAACTCCATTAGGCAGAAACGTGTCCATGGACAGCGTGTTGCTCGTAGGTAGGCAATCAGGGGCAGGCAATAGCAACATCTTTATGGCGTACAGCAGCCGCTCGCACTCAGCGCTCGCTTCATATACTTGCAACATATGTTTGTATGTATGTATATTTGTAACTGTATGTGTGCGCTCCTTAGCCAAGCGTCACAGCAGCGTGTCACACGTTTTTCAAATCAAATTACCAACCATCAACGCCCCCCTCTACACAAGCGCGCCGCGCGCTCTGTGCCAAGTATTGACTTAGTATACAAGTGTTGCAAGCTCTCAATTGCCTCACATGCGTGCCGCATTGATTCTATTTGCATTTGCAAAAGTCCTTTCGATAACTTCATTCAATTATATAAGTATGTGTGTGTTTGTGCCACAACACTGTTGTCACAACACTTCGGCAAATCGTTAAACAAAGCCTGACTGCCTGCCTGTCTGCCACAAAGTGTCAAAAAAGTGCGAGCAGTCGAAATGCTGTTGGCATATACCGTTATTTTTAATGACTGTTGCTTATCTGCCTGACTGTTGGCCGCTGTGTGGGCGTTCAAGTTGCGCCAACACAATGTTACCGCATCAGCAGCAACCATCATCCTCCTCCTTCAGCGCTCGACGCCCCCACCCGCCGCGCAAATCAATTTGATTAGATTTGAATTTAAAGTGGGTTGATCGTACGCGAATTTCATGTCGCTCGCTGGCCACGTGGCGCGCTCGTCGAACGTATGCTCGTACATGCGTAAGTTTGCACGCGACCTGTGTCCCAGCGTGTGACCGCAGCGCTTCGTTGCGGTGATGCGCTACTCAATTTAGGCGGTGCTAGCGCGCCGCTACGTTTTTTACACAGCCTCCCCCTCCTTCTCAGCACTGTGCGTTACTGCGGTCTATCAAGAGCGAGTTTCAACTATTTACCGTACTTATTAAGTTGTCCGTTGCAGGGTTTGGCGCGCTTCACTTGGTAGATGGCCTCGCGAGTTGCGTGTACGTGTTAATGTGGCGATAACGTTAATGTTTGTGCTTGTCAACGGAGATTGTGATCGAAGGGCGCAGCGAATCAGTAAAAGGGTTTTCAAATAAATTTTAATGGAGTTTTTTTAGTCTCAAGATAGGCAAGAAATGAGTTTAAAGCCTTACAGAGTATCTATAAAGGGAAAATTACTATCTTTATCAATACCTAATACCGACATTCTCATCTGTTTCCATTTTTCAATATGTGTCAAGAAATCGTTGCCCGAATTCCCTTATCATGTTTGAGGTTACAATCCTTTCCAAAATCTAAGTATATTACATTCACAGCTTCCCAGTGAGTGCTTTCAGGCACGATTTAAAAATATATATTTTCTTTTTCCAATATTATATTATATTATCCTATATAATATGATTCCTTCGAAGGACAACACATCTCTTACCTTTCTAAAACTCTTTTGTGAGTCTCTTCCGCCTCTCTCTCTCAGACATTTCCACCTTTCTCCGAATTGTCGCTTGTCGTTTTGGACGAGTACGCTCTTTCAGTCGCAAGAAAATATCCGATTTCACTAGTTTTTAGTTGAATCTCGAAGGTATTTTCGTTCTTCTGATCAAATTTCAACTTCTTTTTTTTTTTTATTTATCATGAACTTTTTGCCATTTTTCCGCTCGAGACACTATTCCATCCTGTTTCTCGGCGAAAAACTGCGACAAGTAATTTTTACAGGCCTTTTTTGGAGCCAACTTTACTCCATTAAGGGAGTTCTGCATTGGCCGAAACAAATGGCAGTCCAATGGTGCGAGGTATCAATCCTGGTTTTGATATATGTAAGCCTAGGCCTATAGCTTCAATTCAGTACAGACACCCAATTTTAGTATAGCTAAGATACTATATTTCAATGAAGCCATCCTAAATAATGAAAGAAAATTTCGACTAAAGAGTCTGCCTAAACTAGTGAATAGAGTACTAGATTAACAAATGTTCGATCCAGAGTTCGAAACTCGTCTAATACGAAGTCCAAAGAGGCCTAGGACTACTGCTACCAACTTTTTTATCGTGTCCGAAGAAATTTCAGACTTTCCGCTACTGGTATGACCTCTCGCTTGCAATACATCTTTCAGTGATCTCAAATATTAGGTTAAGTCGTGGAGTTGATTCTCGCGCGCTGGGTTTCACGTGGTCATTGGACTGTGAATGTTGGATGTGATACCAAGACGTCCTAAAAATGGATCACCAGATTCTCAGAGATCATCGAAGCCTTTTCCGTTTTCCTAAAATTTGTTAAAACGGTTAATATCAATTTCGACCATTATGCTAGGTTTGCCAAATGTCTGTCTACCGAGAACTCAGACTAGCAAAAGCTGGGAATTAAAGGAGAAATGTTCTAGATGATTCCACCTCGCTTTCCTCCATACAGATTTAGCAAAAACCATCCAACAAAATATCAATCAGCATCCTAGATGAGCCTAATGGACAGTGACTAATCAGAACATCGAAAATTGAGGCGAGATGGTCTTTGCCGAGAGCAAGTAGTTCTGTGGATTTACGCTTAACTCTGAGCTTGAGGAATCTAGCAGTCCCACTAGTTCTGGTTGTTGACCAGCGCTTTTCGGGCTTAGGGCTTAGGAGAGATCCATATATCCTAAGTTAGAGCGCAAGGGTCTTTAAACTTGTATAATACGGAAGCACCTTGATGCTATTGCTAATGCGATCATGTACTCCTTAACTAGTTTTGAACGTACATCCTAACAAGCTATGACCTTGGCTCAAGCGGCGGTCCGGCTTCAACGTCCCTGCTGCTGAAACTTTTAACTTTATCTGATGTCCGCAAACTCTTCGTGAACCTAAAAAGGGCTCCACTGTTGGTGCTAGCGATTTCGCTTCGCACTTCTGCCTTACCTATATTTCCAGTCGGCTGCCTTCTGTTGACTTGCTTATCATCCTTTACTGGTGGTAACCGCGCTTTCAGAGGGTCACTTTTCCGCTGACTTTCATAGACGACAATTCCGACACCCCATGCAGTGGCCAATCAGGAATACTGTCCGATTTCTTTTTTGCCATTATTTATTTTTGTCTTATCCCCAATTAGACAGCTGCCTTCTGTTCGTTTGCTTACCGTCCTTTGCTGATGATATCCGCGCTTTCAGAGGGTCAGTTGACTGACTTTTATAGACGACGATTCCAACGCCCCATGCAGTGGCCCAACAGGAACACTGTCCATTTTCAAGGTCGGTTCTGAATTAAGTCGAACCATTGTTCATATTTGTTTTGTCCCCAATCAGACCAGTTATCAAACTCTCGGAATTATTTCTGTTAAGAGGCCAACACGAAGTTTGACACAGGTATTACGTTTAGTAAAGAGGGAATTCTCTCAACCCACGCCCACCACATCAACTTAACGATGACGAAGGAGTAACGTACTTTGAGGCCTACCAGGATTTTAACGGAGTTGTCATACCCACAAACTAATGTGACGGAATACCTTAACCACTAGCCCAGGGTTCAACCAAATTCAAAAACTTCAGCCCAGAAATCATAGTCCGACTCTAATCCGAGGTAAAGGATCTGTTAGAAGTTTTATAATCCGTGATAGTCGCAGAGTATTTAGTGTTACCCAGGATGCACCGATCTACCTACGGCGATCTACCTTACGTCTCAATTTATTTATTATATTACTAAACCAATAACCGTATACATCACACCACTTTGCCACCCCTGCTTAATTTATAGCCTCATATATGTGCAGTCCACACATTTAACACCTCATAAACTTATATTTTTCCCATGAGTGAGAATCACTCAAGCATCGCTTTTAATGCGCAAAGTGGATTGCAAGAAAATCCAAATCCAATCAAAGCATATTTTAGATTTTATTATTGCCACAACCTTTTTTTGGCACCACGCAACCGAAAATCTGAAATTCTTACGCAACTTCGACACTCATCAGCCGCAGACGGCCGAAACGCACGAAAGAGACTTGACGGACGCCGCTACTCAGCGCTGCAGCTTCACTGATTTTGCATAATTTCATAATTTAAATCAAATCAACGCGCAAAGCTAACAGATAGTAAACAAACGACGAGCGCTTTGGGTGCCGGGAAGCAGATGAGCGATGAGCCCAAGAGCCGGCTTGAGGCGATTCGATTGGGGAAGACTGTGGACTGTGAGTGAACGCATTAAATCAGCGATGCTTAAAATTTAATTGGACATAAAGCATATGCGTGCAACAGTCGAGAGAAACACCAAAAATCCAAAAACAACAGCGCAGGCAACGCACCCTTGACTACAACAACTTAAGCAACAACAAAAACAATGTGAAGTTTGTGCCGAAACCACAAGAGAATTAAAAACAGACACTGATTTCCCACCCAAAATAGACGCGGCAGTATGTGTGGTTGTTGTTGTTGCATGTGGCATGCCTGCGGGGGTAACACCGGCTAAACAGCTAACAAACAACAATCAAAACGAAATAAATAATAAATATACTCGAGTAATTCAATTTGCAACCTAACGATACATAAAACAAGTCATAACCCTGCAAGCGAAGGGTGACTGCCACACGGAGTACCGTTAGCTGCAAGTGTTTCGTAGAGACGGCCGTTAGACGCCGGCACACCCGTAAAAGCAGTGTGGTTGCAGGCTATGAGTGTTTATAGGAAAACATATAAAGTACAACAACAAAAACATAAAATTTACAACAACAAAAATAAAAAAAATAAAAACAACCAAAAATATACAAATGACGAGAAAATTACAAAACAACTAAATTTTCAACAACAACAACAAAAACACAATTACAAAAACAACGATTGTTTATAGGAAAACATAGAAAGTAAAACAAAAATATAAAATTTACAACAAAAACAAAATATGAAAATTACAACAATCAACCAAAAATTACAAAAACAACAAATATAAAAAAAACCCAAAAGTTACGAAAATAAGAAAAAACACAAAAAAACACCAACAAAAAATACAACAACAATTACAATAATACAAAAAATTACATGAACAAAAATATAACAACTACAATTACAAAAACAACAGCCATTACAACAACAACCAAAACACAGCAATAACAAATATGCCAAAATACCAAGAGTTACAAAAACAACGAAAAATTGTGAAAACAAAACAAAAATGTAAAAACGGAAAAAATATAAAAAACAATTGCAATAACAAAAAAACAACAGCAAATATACAACAACAACAATTAGAAAAATAACAAACATTTCCACAACAACCAAAAAATACACCAAAAAACATTACAACAAGTACGAAAACAACAAAAAATTGCAAAAATTATGAATACAACAAAAAATTATAAAAACAACAAAAATTTTGAATACAAAAAAAATTGCGAAAACAAAAAAAATACAATAACAACAACAATTACAAAAACAACAAACATTACAACAACCAAAAATTCCAAACCCTACAACAACATCTGCACTAAATTACATTAAAACTCAGCGAAAACGATTTTTTGATGTTTGCCACAAAGGCAACACGTTTTTTCTTCGTCGCAAGTGCATGTTGCAAGTGGCTAGCGGTGGTCAGTGGTCAGCGCACGTTTGAAGTTACTCATACAACGTGTTGCTCAGCGTGCCTTTGTGTTCGTTGTATGCATAACGGTTTAAAAGCTACGCGCTCTGCTGATTGTTGACTGTCCTTTTTGCGGGTTCTTTGTGCGCTTAGAGCTTCTTCAGTCTGCTTACGAATAATAACAACAATCAGCCACATCAAAAATAATGGCAAGAAAGTGCTGTTGGTCAATGTTGAGTACTTGCTTGCGGTACTTGAGAATTTCACTTTTATGTTCTTAATTTAATATTGTTGCTGACCACAGCCAGACCAAAGCGACCGTTGAGGCATTGGAGCCCGTTATTCTATAATCGGGCCGCAAGTGCTGTGGGTTAAGTTCGTTACGCCACGCATAAAACCCGAACTGATATGAAGTCTAAGCCGTCTTTATTGCTAGTCTAACGGTTTTGTTGATTATGTGAATGGTCATTTCACGCACGAATATATCACTAATTGGGCTTGCTGAAACGAATGCAAAATAATTATTATTAGGTGAGATGAACAGCGCTTACCTGGAGTTTTAGACACTTCAAAAATGCTCGCCACACCTCCATCTGACTTCAGCCAAGCCAAAAGAATCCGGCACTTTGGGAAACAAAAAACGAAATGAGCTGAGTGGCGTGTGTGCAACCCAATGACTTAGGTTAGGTCAAATGTAACCTCAAAATATGAGAGAAAGTTTAACTGCACCTTACTTGGCTTTTTGAGAGATTTCATGGAGAGTTGATCCTTGAGAAATTATTATCAACTCCTAAACCGAGTGAATAGAGGATCTGGCTAAAGCTCGGACGATCCAAAGTTACAATACTATCAAAGCCAAATCTAATATTACAAAAAAAATATTGTTCTTAACATGTCTGTCGGCTCTGAACTCTGGAAATACATATTACATTTCTGATTTGAAGAAGATCCTTGAAAATTCCGTCATCGTTTAAATGCGGTTTCAAACCTCCAGGTTCTTCCGATTTTCGGAATACACACGCCATAAATTGATGGAGAAACTCACGGAAATGTGTAGGGGGAGAATTGTAGACACGAACTTTACTTATAAAGAGCTTTTAACCTAAAGCTGGCACGTACCGTACGGAAGCTAGATAGTTGTTCTAGGTGCTTGTGGCCCAACGTCATTAACTGCTGAGAGCTCTCATCGCGACGCCTATTCGGTCGGAGAGGCTCAGAAAACGAGCTATTCCGACAGCAAAAGAGGCTTTGTTGTTGTTGTAGCGGCACAAAACATTCCTGAAGTAATTTGGGGACATTGTAGCGAGTTGACAGTCCTTGGCCGATGACTTGAGACGATAATTCTCGATGCAAACCTTGGCTGTACTGACACTAGCTTCTCTAGAGTCACCAGTTTTCGACAAAGTCAGTCGTTGTGCGTAAAGCAGAGCCTATTGTCGAAGACTTATCGATGCGACCAAGACCAACACTCGGTTTCAGTGCCATCCTGACATGATGTTGCTGTTGTTGTAGCGGCAGAAAAGAGCCGAGTTGATAGTCCTTGGTAGGATGAAAATCCGATTACTTAGACCGGACTATCGTAGGGACGGAGCCCTGGACCATCCTGGTCTATTTTTTGGAAAGTTTTAAGCTAAATCTTAAGCGTAGATGATCATAATGACGATCTGAGTCGATTTAGTCATATCAGTCTGTCTGTATATGCGCAAACTAGTCCCTCAGTTTTTCAAATATCAATCTAAAAATTGTCATACATCCTTTACTTCACAAGAAGCTACTCATTTGTCGGAACCAGTTTTGTTTTTATGCAACTGAAGCACTTTTTTCTTGTTCTCTATACCATTTTCCAAACTTTCTTGCCCCACAGTTGGCGCCTAGGTCCTCCTAATATGCCAGGTATCCAAGAGATCTGCTCTCAAAGTAGTCACATAACATATAATGCATCTAAAACAAAAAATAAAAATAAGCTCCATTCCCCAGAAGCATCACCATTTCCATGTTA
Source organism: Bactrocera tryoni (assembly GCF_016617805.1). Classification (NCBI taxonomy): domain Eukaryota; kingdom Metazoa; phylum Arthropoda; class Insecta; order Diptera; family Tephritidae; genus Bactrocera; species Bactrocera tryoni. Next base: position 72,076,521 of record NC_052500.1, read on the forward strand.
ATTGCCATTAAGGAAATTTCCAACACTTGACGCTGCTGTCATTATATGCCACGCCCAATATAAAAGCTTGCAATGCATTGTCTCCTCCAACATACATACATACATACATATGTACATACCTAAAGTGAAGTGTGTTCATATAGCGCGAGCTGTTCGTTAAGCAATTCACAACTGTAATTAAGAAATTGCGAAAATGACAATAAAATCGTCGAAGAGGAAATGCAACCACTTACCGAAACAAGTGCGATTACATACACCGTTATGCATGCATGCATTAAAACCCTAGAGTAGTCTCACAAGCGTTAGGCCACTCAGTGTGCAACTAAAGTCACTGACGCCACAAGCTGCCACAACTGACACTTTGTGTAAATTTCTTGATTGTTTTTCTGATGCCTTTTTTTTCAATTTTCAATACAGGAATTATGCTAAATGTGTGCATGTACGTGCATGCATGCTTGCTGTCAAACTCAGCGCCGCACACCCAATGCGCAGCGCTTTATGCACAATCAACCAACTGTGTGCAAGCGTCACCTTTTAGCGCCAAATATGCTGCATAAATCAGCTGGATTAGCTTTTTAGCGCATTCCCCAATGATAGCGTTGTAAATTGAGTGCTTGTGTTCCGGCAGGTGTGCGGCGGCCAAAGCGCCATTGCACAACTAGCACTCGCTCACCAACTAATTTAGCTAATTGCAGCGTCCTTCGGGGATTGCTTGTGGAAGTGCAGAATTTTTCACACTTTGATTGCACATGAGAGCAGGCAAGTTTGTTTACATGTGTATTCACGTCCAGCTGGATGTGTGCAGGAAATATTTTCGTGCAAAAAAAAGTCACGAAAAGTGCACCATAATAAACAATAAATAAATATTGACAGTTTTGTAGGCACTGCACAGTTTGAGTGTATTGTGACATGTTAAGTCATCAACAGTTTGATTGGGTTGTGCGAGGTTGCCAGCAGGAGCTTTTATGAAATAATTCAAATTGTAAAGTATGTGGTGCCATCTGTAGGAAAGTTTAGCAAATAGCAAAGGTTCAGAGATTAGAAAAAGTGTTAGCAAACGGGAAGCTTATAAAATAAGCTAAAAGATATTTTTGATGAAAAATTTACTTTTTCCTTTTCAGTTTTTTTATTCACATAAAATATATTAAATATAAAATTTTAAGATTTTCTGCTTACAAATATTCTAAAAATATTTGAAGAATTTCATTAAAGATAAATCATTAGAAACACCGTTGCTTTTTAAGTTATGTAAAGTTCATATTTTTTTTATTCATTTATGAGGTTATGTTTTTAATATTTGAGAATATTCTGCGAAAATCAGTTTTAAATGAATCCGACAAATTGTTACGGAAATGTCAGCGTATTTACAGCGTAACTTACCGAGGCTGTTGTTTCCTTTTCATTGGTCGGGCTTTTTACGTGGAGGGTCCCAAACCCAACGCACTCCCCGAGGAGGGGATGTTTCGCCTTCTCTCTTTAGCTCGCCATTAAACGGATGTTATTTTGGCTACCCAGAGGATACTTGGTCTACGAACGGAAGTCTTGAGCTGCTTGATCCATATGTAAACGAATCATTTCTGGCCACTCCCAAGTGAATGACCTTCAGAGAACTTTCTTCACTTGCGTGAACTTCTACACATGGCTCCATCCTCCAGTTCCGCTTTTACAGACTGGAAGTGATGCATATGGGTCTGGTAATGCACGAGGGTAAGACAAAATATCTCCTGTCATTAAACAAACAGTCGTTGCACTCGCGACTTTGCTCCCATGTCACTGTTGACACTCATAACTTCGAAGTTGTAGATAATTTCATCTATCTTGCTGCTACTTCGGGCTGAGTAGCGAATTGGGAAGTGAAGTCCTCTCGCGATGAATAAAGACTAAACTCTATAAGACACTCATTATTCCCGTCCTGCTATATGGTGCAGAGGCATGGACGATGACAACATCTGATGAGTCGACGCTCGAGTTGTCGGGAGAAATGTTCTGCGGAAGATTCATGGCCTTTTGCGCATTGCAAATGGCAAATTCCGCAGTCGATGGAATAATGAGCTGCGTTATGCGTCGACATTGACATAGTTCAGCGAATTAAGAGACAGCGGCTACACTGGCTGGGTCATGTCGTCCGAATGGATGAACCTAATATTATGGAATTTTAGGTGTAAATCAAGTAATGAACGAAGCAATACAATTTTTGATAAAAATTTGGATCTTATAGGCTACTCCATAGTTTAAATGTTTTTACAGAATACAATTTTTTTCCTGATGTTGCCGTTTTGTCAGAATAACTTTGTATTGTAAGAATGACTTTTTGGGGTCGGGATTTGAGTTCATTTTAGGCAGAAAAATCTCCATGATACCGGGCACAATTACTTGCAGATCTTTCCATAAATCGGTTACGGAATCGAGGAAATCCTGATTTTCTGACTTGTAAGGGGTTATAAACCCATAATTCAATTATTCAGCGCAAAGACTACTTTTAAGGGAGATCATTCCATCAAGTCAATATTTTTAGATTGGAAAATAAAGCAATGCGTTTCAAGTTTCTAATAACCATATCTTGATTTCTTATATTGTTAGTCTCTCCACCTCTAACCCCTCACACCAATTTTACCGCAAAACTCGGGTTGATGTTCTAAACTTTTCCATAAATAAAATATGTTTTTCCAACTAAAAAATTGTCACCTAGCGAAAATTCAACGCCGTTAAATCTTCGTATCTAGGCGCCGCTGTTCGTCATCTTTTCAACAGCGCACTCTTCTGGCAACATTGTAAATTTATTTTGCTTTCGCTTTCTCATTGTTGCTGCACAATTTGTTTCGTGTATCGAGTGTTTTTTCGTTTTTTTTTTGTGTGATTCTACATCAATAGAAAAATATTTCCGTTAAAAACTGCGCAAGCAAAAACAGCAATAATGTTAATTAATATTTACAAAACATGCAATTTATTAAATTCATAAACGTCATATGTATTCGTAATACTTTTCAGTGAAATTCGGATAGCGAACGCTGGCGCTATATGTTCAACAGTGTTGTGTGAGTGTTATGTGCATACAAATGTATATATGTTTTATTTTTTGTGTGCTGCTATGTACGTTTTCGTCTGTCGGTCCGTCCACGGTGTGTCTATTCTCGCTGTAAATTAAACGTCGCGCATCCCGCACCAACGTTCCAGGTGCGATGAATCATACATTTTTGAACGAGTAATTGTAAGACAAAAAAAAAAGTTATTTAAGAAAAGCAAACAGAAATAGTGCTGGTTGTGGCTGCTGTTTGTTACTGCAACAACAACAATAAAGAATCCAATTAGTGCAAAGCAGGAAGAGCAAATGCATTCTCGAATGCTGTGCGCCAAGGTAAATGTGCATATAGTATACACGCGTTTGTGACAAATATAGCTACAATTGTAATGTCCAAGTGCATTTATGTGGACTTCGATTGTCAATATTGGAACAAGGCAGCATTAGCATACATGTAAAAGTTGGAAACAACTGCCAACTTTCGAAGCTAAAGCGTTTGGATAACTGTCCTTGTTTTTGCTGTGGTGCCGCACGCAAAAATGAAAATGGTCAAATTATTCTTCAGGTAGGTGTCAAAATCCGTTCTGTACATACATACATCACTGTATATTATATACTTCCTTCTGTTTATTTTTCGCTCATAAATCAAAAACGTGTTAGAATCATTAAAAATGATTATGAATGAAATGCAAAGCTGCGCTCCATACAAGCACTAACGCTTGAGAACGTAACTGCTTTGGGAATTGACGACAACTTCGAACCTACGCAACTTAACGCTTACTCTAAATGCCGTAGCTCTTTAGTTAGCTGATACTGTGTCCAATATACCGGTGCTGAAGCACTACTCTCTGCCTTTTATACACTGCTCTTTGGTTATGCGTGCCTACGCGCTCTACCGTGTGCTGGTTTATTTCTGTGAATGACGTAATGCGAAGAGCTCTAGTAGCGAGCAAAGCAGTCGTACACAACTGAAACACACATCCACATAAGCGCTGGCAAACAGTCAACCTAACAGATCCAATAGCAACGACCAACAGACGGGCACAAAGAGCCCAGCTAGCAAATCCACGTATATTTTAAATCCAAATGTTATAAATGTACACAAATACTACAAAAACAAAGCACAAAAAGTGGGGAAAAAATGACACGCGCAAACGGCTAAAACGCTAGTTGTTGGTAGTCATTTTGGCTTTTGATGGTTTTTTTTTTTTTGTATTGAAGCTGGTGTCTTGCTTTTCTTATGTTTAATGTGTTGTACACACACTCCTTGTAGTTTTGTCCATTGTTGTTAAAGCTTGCGACAGTGGCGGAGACGCTGCTGCAACGGTTATTATTGTTGTTGTGTGGGTTGTTCATAATTTTTTGGTTTTGCTCTTTCCATCAACGCTGTTGATGATTACCCCACAAGTTTTTGTAGTTTGTGTCTATGGGAAGTCGGCTCAACATTGTGCGTTGCCTGAAATTTGGTCAATGACCCATCACACCACTGTTACTCTCTGACATGCTTTGATATTTATTTTTACACTGATGACGTCGTTAATGCAACGCTGTTTTTTATTGTTTAGTGTAGATAACTTCGTTTGTTCTTGTTGTAGGCTGTTTGGTTGGCAAATTTTAACATTTGCAACACGAAACTAAGGATTTCACAATGTTATGGGGTAACAGGTGGGGGGAGGCTATAATTTGAAACTGAAGTATGACCCCATTATCGCTACACACACGTGATGGTAATTTATCGATTTCCTGATTACTTGCAATATTGTCAACTGCACTGCACTTATTGTTGTGTCTGGTTGGATCATAGTTTAAAAATAAATGCTTACTGATTTGAATGGTAAAATTACACAATTCGTAAGACTTTCTACATAAAAAAGATGTCAGTTTGCATATAAAGCTCCTGTAATGCAGTTGTGCTTCAAAGTGTCTGGCGGCAAGCACATGTGCTGGTTAGAGTGTTAATTAGATTATATACATATACAGGTTCGTGGATTATACAATGATAATTAAAACCGAATATTAAAGGTTGTGGGTTTAAGGATCAAAAACGAGTTTTAAAAATAAAATTTTTAATTTCGAAACTCAAAGTCAGATTTAAAAATTGTAAATATTATTTTTTGTTTTAATTTTTAATGAAAATTTAAATCTACATTGTTGAAAAAAAATTAAAATATATTTTTCATATGCAAAATCTGATTTAAAAATCGAAATTTTTATTTTTAACTCTGTACGGGCATCGTTATTTTGCTGCTGTTAGTCGAATGGACTAAGAAAGCACGTCCAGGTTTAAAATTCTCAACCAGGTATTTGGAGTTATTTTTTTTATTTTTCAATCCGCTATTTGATTTTTTAAATTTATTTTAAATTTTTCAATTCGGTGTTTGGGATTAGAAATTTTGAAAATTATTTACTGTTATGGTTTTCGAGATTACAAAATAAAACACAAAAACTAATTTAAATTGTTAATAATATTATTTCTAATACATTATTTGCAACCTTGCTGTCACCACTGGTCCTTCTTCCAAGAGACGGATAGGGTAAACTTCACAAAGAAGTTTAATGTTACTGTCGGCCGTTGTTGTTGTAGCGGCAGAAATCTGCCGAGTTGACAGTCCTTGGCCGGATAGTAGAAGAGTGAATTGATTCCACACTCGACCTATTACTGAGGGGCAGCACTATTCAGTTGTACACTGTCGACTTGAAAACATCGAAAGGCAAAGGCAAGGCAATCCATACCAATGGGATGTTTTCCGAGCATCTTTCAAGCAGAAGTCTTTGCTATAAGTTAGTGTGCAGTGCCAATGGAACTATCGTAATCAGCGCATTGCTATACTCTGCAATAGTCAAGCGGCACTAAAATCGATCTCAGTCAAATCGCTATTAGTAGCAGAGTGTATAGGAAAGTTTAAGCGCCTATCAATTTGCAACCGTGTACACCTGATCTAGCTGTTGGGCATAAAATGTAGTCGCCAATGAGTTGGCTGACGAATTAAGTAGTTGCTCCGCACGGAGAGAGTGGGGAGAGAACGGCAATGACAGCAGGCAACAGGAATGCGCCACATCAAGCTTTTATTGAGAGGTTACAATGGTTTAGAGATATGATTAACCTCCCCCGAGACAAATTCCGTCTCCTTGTAGCGCTTTATACTGGGTACTACAGGCGCGAGAAACACTTGTCATTGGCATAGCCTCTTGTGTAAAGTGCCGGTTTGGCGACATGGAACCAACAAGAAACTCCAAAGCACCTGATTCTAGATTTCCCAACAATTTATAGAAGCAGGCTCAAAGCCCTTAGATCCATCTTCGTGGACGGGGATCGCATAACCTACATTGCGCCCAGCAAGACATTGTTCAGAGTGCTGGATTTTTGTGACTATACATACATATATGATATAGGCGAGAACACTATAGACCATAGGTCGCAGTGTAAAACGTCAATTAATTTCTATCTACCTAACCTTTCGGTTGCACTGAAGCTATATACCCTCCAACAAATAAAAAATGACCACACAATAATTTTTTTTAACCGGACTGTTGGTAAGCTACAGATAACTTGTCATTGTCGTCATCCAGCGGTAGGTTCAGAAAACGTGCTGTCTCGTCGGGGTCGAACCATACGGAGAGAGGTGTCAAATGTGTAGGGTTAGCTGGGCATGCAAGAGGTGGTTAGCGTCATGCGGGGACTCGTTGCATGCTGATATGTCGGGGTCGGTTCTGGATAAATAGGAGTTTAACCTGCAAAAGTATCTAGAACGAAGCTGCGCAAGGGCCACTCTACAATGGGTGGTGATTTGACTCCAAGAACAAGAGTAGGAATTTATGGCTCCACCGTGAATGGCGGTTAGTGCGTCCGCAGTCTGGTCGACGTATTGTCTTATGTCGTCGAAGTAGTTAAGGAAGGACCTCTTTATGTTGTTGTTGTTGTAGCGGCAGAATTCTGTCGAGATGACAGTCTTTAGCCGGATGAAAATCTGTGTTCTTACCGCTTCCGTAGACCCGACTGTCACAGGAACGGGACCTCTTGATGCTCATAGGAGGCGTTTTCACTGCCGCCAGCAACTGGCATAATGTGTTCGATTCTCCAATTTACGACGCATCAACTTCTAATTATTGAAAACACACTTTGCAAATAATTAACGGCAATATCTTATCTGAAATCCTTAAATAAAGTATCAAACAAAAAAAAAATCAAGTCAATTCTGCATATTTTCGCGCTGATAAGCAAGTCCATTATCCAGATGACGTCAAGTTCTGTAAAAATGCCAATGTTTATAAAACCTGATAACCAATTTAGATAAGAAGAGCAACACCATTATTGCTTTTGTTTTTATATCGTACAGAATTTAAGTTGTACTTTGCTATCTTAAATTAACATACCCATTTTTCATATTAACGCCAATAAGAACGAAGTACGCCAACAGTCAACCAATATTTATCTTTTCTCAATACATGCGTCGGAGATAAAGCGCTGTCAAGTGACAAAGCGCAATATTGCAGTGGTGTTATAAATAAAATTAACAGTTTATCTGGTAGGCACAATAATGACAGCAATGAAGTGCTGTGATTAACGGTGTAAAATGACACAGTTTTCTGCGTCTTTCTTTAATGTTTGCTGACAGCAAGGATTATACTTAGTTTAAAGACTCACTGAAGTTTGAAAATGAAACTAGCTGATTAGTAAACATTTTAGGTTGTATTTATCTTATGTATTTTCTTGAATTAAAAAGTATGTTACAACCATATGGCAACCATATTCAAAAAAATCGTTGATAAAATTCTTTTTTATAGAGGTATATCATATTTGCTAAAATTTTTATTAAATATAAAATTTAACATCTGGCAACCCTAATAAAATAAATTATTTTAAGCCTTCATTTACTTTTTTTTTGTTTGTTGCCATTATTATATTAAAATCACATACATTTTATTGAATTTAATTTATAAAAAGTTGGCAACTCTAATTAAATATAAGTTATTTTTCTATTTCCATTTTCTAAAAATTCGTTGATTATTTTTTTCTTTAGCGTTATTTCATGCTTGATATAATTTTTATTAAATGTAAAATTTAGCATCTGGTAACACTAATAAAATAATATATTTTAAGTATTCGTTAAATTTTTTGTTTTATACCATTGTTAAATAAAATCACATAAATTCCATTCCATTAAATTTATAACTAGGTGGCAACGCTAATTAAATATAAATTAATTTTTTTACCATTTTCAAAAGAATCGTTTATAAAATTTTTTTTTTTGTATTTTAGCGATATTTCATATTCGCGTTAATTTTAATTAATGGTAAAATTTAGCATCTGGCAACCCTAATAAAATAATCTAAAGAAATAAAAATAAAAAAAAAATTGTTTGATTCTAATATTATAATAAAATCACATCAATTTTAATTGAATAAAATTATAAATAGTTGGCAACTCTAATTAAATATAAATTTTTTTTTCTATTTCCATTCTCTAAAAAATCGTTTGACAAAAATCTTTTTTCTTCTTGTATTTTGATTTTAGTGATATTTTATGTTTGCTATACTTTTAATTAAATGTAAAATTTAACATTTGGCAACCCTAATAAAATAATCTAAATAAATAAAAATAAAATAAAAAGTTTGTTTGGTTCTTATATTATAATAATATCAAATAACTTTGATTAAATTAAAATTATAAATGGTTGGCAACTATAATTAAACATAAATTATTTTTCTAACTGTAAACTTGATTAAACATCTACAGTTTTACTTATTTCTTATATTAAAAATTATATTGAATTAAATTATAAAAAGGTGGTAACCTTATTTAAGTTATATTTCTTAACTTCTTAATATAAAATTTGACTTAAAATTTGCTAGCAGTTGGCAACTTTTCATTTTTTCCAACAGTTAGACATTGCACAAACCTAAAGCTGCACTGTGGCAACGCTTTGTGTACTGTATCTGTATCTCTGTAATCTCGTTTCAATCAATCGATTTTACTGCCGCACCTCAAGAAATTTGTCATCAAAAAGTTTTAACCCAATTTAAAATTAAAAGCCTACAAAAATTGCCATGACTTGTTAAAATGTCAAAGTTTCTCCCTCTAAAAGGGGACAATGAGTCATACTACTTCAAAATTGTACTTTACCAAATTTTCAGTAGAGCGTCTTCGCCATAGTTAAACTCTAACGACAACTCATCACATCGAAGTGAACGTTTGCCGAAAAACTCCCGGAATTGGAGAATAGACACTAGGCAATAGTTATTCATCATGTGGTGTGAACATTTAGACGTGAAGCTTGAGGCGGCGCTACGTCTTCTTGGAAATAGAGATCCACTTCAAATCGTGTTCGTCAATTTCATGAAATTACGAGAAAAATGTCAGTCAACATTGTGTTGTAGCGCTCGCTATTGATGGTCAAGGTATTTCCTGCGTTATTTCGAAAGTAATAAGGTTCCGATGATGCCACTATACCAAAATCCGCACCGAACAGTAAAGTTTTTGAGATGCAAGTAAGCTTCCTGAAGTGCGCCAGGATTTGATCCACACTAATAGCAGTCATTTTGTTTCTTGACGAAGCCATTAAATCAGAAATAGGTCTCATCTGAGATGATTTTTCGATGAACGTGGATTTGTGAATTTTTCAGAGAACGAGAATTCGCGTAATAATCTTGTACACTTTGCTAGTGTTGTACCAAAGTAAAGCGCGAGATGATGAAATGGCAATTTGACACAATTCCGTAAACAAACATGACCGCTACGAGGTGTCAAAATCAACTTTAGAGTTGAACTATTTAGTCGAAAAGATCGAAACCCATATCGTCTTCCTTGGACTTCGACTCCTCCTTTTTGGCTTCTACTTTCCCTATTGGTAGACGAAAAGTTGGTATCTTCACAAAAGTTGGCACAGGTCATTTTCTAAGATAATAATGTAATATACGAAGAAATTGTTCAGATCGGCTTACTATAGCTTATAGCTGCTATTCAAACTGAACGATCGGAATCTAGTGCTGGTATGGAAAACTTTTGCATTTGACAAGATATATTCACGAAATTTGGTATAGATTATTTTCTAAGGCAACAATGTAATCTCCGAAGAAATTGTTCAGATCGGCTCACTATAGCATATAGCTTCCATACAAACTGAACACATAGTTACTAAAAGAAATGCACCTGTGAAGGGTATATTAGCTTCGGTGCAGCCGAAGTTAAAGTTTTTCTTGTTTTAGCTTCTATTCACGGATAAGACAGGAGTCACTGCAAAAATGGAGCACCTTTGGCTTTCCCAAAAGTCGTTGTTTTTCTAGGCCATTCTACCAGGTGTGCCCCCTAACATTCTGAATCATAACTCAGGCAGCCATTTAGATATAATACTCCATATATCGACCGTAACTATATCAACAATAAGTCATATAAAAAAAATTAAGTTTTCTTTTTAATAGGTTGAAGTTGGCTCCTAAAAAATTACCAAAAAAAACTAGGAAAAAAAGATAATAGAAATGAGGAAAATAACTACAAACAAAATGTCAAAAATTTGACTCTCTTTTCTCGCTTAAGCACGCGCTATTGCTCATTTTAGGTTAGAAAGACCAAACTATGGTCTTGAATTTCAGTGAGGTTAGATTCTTTCATTAACGAAAGTCTAGATAACAATGATAACTTTGTGTCTCATAAGTACAGGGTTTGTTCAGAAAGCTAGAGGACTGATTTTCTTCCCCCGCGACTGTATTTCGGAGCGTACCGACTGGACTCGGTAGAGGGCGTGCTGGGAGACTTGCGACTGCGACAAACACTCACTTTTGAACTCAGACCGTCGTTTCAGTATTAAATTGTCCAGATGTTAAATTTATCAAAATCTGTGATTCATGGCATTGTGACTGAGCACTTGAACATGCGCAAGGTGTGCCCAAAAGTGCTCACAGTCGACCAGAAATTGCAGTGAGTAGAAGTGTGCTAACAAAATTTGAATATTTCTGAAAGTGACCTCCAATTTATGAATAACGTAATCACAGGTGACGAGTCATGGACCTTTGAATATGATCCCGAGACAAAGAGGCAATCTTCCGAGCATTTTGAGACGATAGAGGGGATACAAGCAGCATGCACCTCGGCTCTCAAAGCTATACCTGCCGTGACTCCTTCAATACTTGTAACAATTGGTTAAATAATTTTTTTTAATCGACTCAGTCCTATTACTTTCCGGACAAACCCTGTAGTCTTATTAGCACGGGAGCAGAGCTCTAGCATACCGCGAATTAGAAACCACTTACATACTTGTATGTATATCGGTATATCTAAACACCTTATATAACTCCTTCAAAACTAGTTATTTCAGAAAGTCAGTCAGAATGCAATTATTAATACTTTTTTAACCTGACGAAATAATACAATCGGTAATTTTGTGACCTGTTAAAATGCAACCATTGATAATTGTGCGACCTTTCAAAACACAATTACGAATAAATTGTTAAAATAATATCGATATTTTTTTGACGTGTTAGAATGCAATTATCGATAATTTGGTGAATCGTGAAAATTCTGTTATCGATAATAATTTTCCTGTCTAAATGATACTATCGATAATTTTGTGATGCGTTAGAATGCAACTAACATTCATTTTGTGATCTGTCAAATCACATTTATCGATAATTTGGTGAACCGTGAAAATACAATTATTGATAAATTGGCAAATTGTTAAAATAAAACTATCGATGATTTTCAGACCTCTCAAAATGCAACTATCGATAATTTTAAATATCGAAATACAGCTATCGATAATTTTGTATCTATCAAAATGCAATTCTCAATAACTTTTTGATAACAGATAGTCAATAATTGCAAAATCGTATTGCAATTTTGAAATCAGTGGCATTGCCAACTAAATCAAGTGTTGCTATAGTAAAAAATAACAATTAGTCGCTAAAAAATTGATGAACTGTTCTAAATTTTGATTACTTTTGCCCAACACGCTACAATTTTTGGAATTTCTTGATAAACTTAAGTAACTAATAGTCATAAACAAAATTTTACAAACTACGCAGTCATTGATCAGGAATGTGAAAGAAAAATATTTTGATTATTTCGCAGAAAATCGGTAAATTTCGGCTGTACAATAATAACACAGCGAGTTGGAGTCATTCATTATAGGTAAAAATTTATGTATGAAGATATAAAAGCATATACATAGCTTTCTCAAAAATATATTTTCGCCACCAGTGAGTGACCTAATCTAACTTGGACTCAAAGCCTACATATGTACATATGTACATATGTGTGAATGTGTTTATGTATGTAGCCACATATAATTAATATTCTGTTAATAACACACACATAAAACAGTGACACCGCATTACGCTTTTAGGATAATAAAAGATGATTCACCTTTATGGTCGTGGGTATGCAAATAAATGCCATAAATTCGCGAAAAATCACTGCAACAAAGTTCAAAGTATTCCATGTTATTCCCACTATCACCACTTTCTAATTCCTAATGGAAAGCGTTAATCATCACAATCGATAACACAACGATAATTAGCAATTAATTAATTACACGAGATTGCATTTGTTGCTAGCCGGCAGTCAAATGCATTCATATTAATTTATTTATCTGGCATTTACTTCATTGTTCTCCATGATAAAATCACAACTGCGCCGGTGGTTGACTCACAGCCAACGGGATATACGACTCATACGCACTCGAATGTTCACTCGTCATACGTAGGCTGGAACTGTAAATACCTAACCACATATATGCGAGTGTGTGTGTGTTCTATTGTACATCAACAACAACATCGCCGCTCGGTCATGTAAACTATGCTAATTGTTGTTTAGCGAGTTTGCAACGCAGGTGATTCTGGCAGCGACATTCCAGCGTTTGTACTCACCACAACCACTTGAAATGGCGCCGTTCAGACAGCTAGCCAGCCAGCCAGTGCAGTCCAGCCCATGATTGCTGTCTTCGCACTTATCGACATTCCTTGTGGTTCTGTTGTTATTGGTTTTGTTGTTCTTGTTGGTGTCGGCGTCGGCGTCGTTGATGATTATGCTTTGGCAAATATTATTTTCGTTGTGGCGCTTCCTAATCAGTTTTAATATGAGTAAATACCGCGTATCTACTGTGTGCGTTGTTGTGCCTTGTTTGCATAAGAAAAAAATAAATTATTGTTGTGTTTAGCTACTGGGTAATAGAATTTACATACATACGTATTTTTCGCATTTTTTTCACAAAATGTGTGCTTACTTAGCTGACGTGGTTCAGTTTTCTCTCTTAATGTTGTAATTTCAAAGGCTTGTTTATCTCTCATTATTGCACTCTTCGATTCGTCACTTCTCTGCTCGCTACCTGTGAGCTCTGCTTTCTTGAGAAAGCAGTAACAAAATTATCCACGATACTTCCCGAAGGGCCAGTCCGCATGCGCACTTTGGAGCGAACTCCAAGAGTTCCTGCTCCCCGTGGTACCAGAATTAAGTCTGCGTAGCAAAAACTACTACCAGTTGAGCTTCCATACGGTTCTGTACTGGTGACCAGGGGTTAGACCCCATACTCTCATCCCACGCACCCATAAATCACACCTTATCGAACCTTAAGTTTCAGCCAAACCTTTCAAACGTCCCGTCCGGCATTCCAACTAGAGAGGAATGGAGGAAGGAGACTGGAGATCACACTGCTGACATCCAGCCGTCTATTTGTATAGCTAATTTCCATTCCCCCAAAGTACCTGATATCCGAGTACATTGGACATTCTGCAATGACATGTACCCAATTCTCATTGCGTGCTCCACACACACACATTCAGATGTTTCCGCTAAATTTCGCCTATGTAAGAATGCATTCAAAAGTCTATGCGCAGTAGGAAGCCCAAGCTCAGACAGAATCTGAAGTCCGGGTTTCCTTCCACAAACTTCGACATCCTGGATGTACTCGTAAGTCACTCGACTGTTACGGCTTTTCCCAACGATTTTGCTACATATTCCTAACCCTTTCATCTAGAAGCGTCCTGCTTCCTAGAAATCCTTCCCTCTCCACATCAGCGTCAGAAGTCCAATCATCCTGCAGCAATGACACACTCAAGCCCCTCTTTAACCTGAATGCAACAGCTCGTTGTATGACAATCAGATCAAGAGGTGGTGCTCCTAACAACATCTGCATTACATACGTTGAGACGGTGGGACACACAGGCAAGCTGGCAAGCATCATAAACCTTTTATGGAGAAGAGCTTTTGATGTTCCAAGACTGTCGTGGCTGCTTCCCACCATACAGCGTGGCACAGGCCCCAAACAAGCCACGAACATTTCGACTTATGTGTATGTACACTACTATTATTCAAAGCATTGTCATCTGAAGCTACTTGTATGTATGTATATATATATCATCTTACTGCAGTTTGTGGATTTCATCCCAGTAGAACTTCGACGGCTTGGCAACCAAGAATGAATCAAGTCTTTGTTACCCTGTTCTCATGTGAACCATAGCCCAATGAGGTCGTTCTGCATCAAACTGAACAAATGGCAGTCAGAAGGTGTAATGTTTAATAAGAGTTTAAAACCGCTTTTACAACATCAGGGAAAGTAATTTTGGGTAATAATTAAGCTATTATGTTAGGCGATGTTTGTAATACCCAAAAAAGAACGTTAGAGAAGCATACTTTATATTATATAATTGACGTGCTGATACCTTCACGAAATTTGGCATGGGTTTTTGACTAAGACAATCATGAAATATCCGATGAAATTGTTCAGTTCGAGACACTATTGCCCGATCACTAACCGATCCTATAAGGGATCGTTTGTATTTGGACGCTTCTGGTCGATCGCCTGTTTCAAGCGGTCCAGTTGTTCGCAGAAGATAGTAGAATTAAGCGTTTGGCCGCATGGGAGTAGCTCATAGTGGATGGATTCCCTTCCAATCCCACCTAACACACAGCAAAACCTTCCTGTCCGTCAATCCTGGCTTGACCACTGTTTAGGACGATTCACCGGCCTTCGACCAAGACCGTTTTCGTTTGATATTGTCGTATGTGATCCATTTTTCGTCGCCAGTCACCATCCGTTTCAAAAAAATGGGTCGAGTTTGTTCCGTTTCAGCAGCATATCGCAGACGTTGATTCGGTTCAGAAGGTTTTTTTGCGTCAAATCTTGCGGCACCCAAACATCAAGCTTGTTTGTGTATCCAGCCTTCTGGAGATGGTTTAAAATGGTTTGGTGACTAATTCTCATCTTCTGGGCGCTGTCACGAGATGCCACATGTCGGTTTAACTCGATTTTTTCCATAATTTAATTGGTAATCGTCGTCACAGATCTTCCGCCGGCTGGCTTATCCATGGTGTCGTTTTCACCCGCTCTGAATCGTCGAAACCATTTCCTCCGCAGTTCAAAGTGATAGAGTACCATTCCCCAAAACACAATTTTTCTCACGGAACGTTCATTCAAAAGACAAAAAGGCCGAAGGGAGATATTTGACAAGCTAATATCTGATGTGGCAGCCAAACCTTGGCCTATTCTAAAAATCTGATCTCATTTCTTGACAAACTTTTATACATAGACTGTGCACATTTGAAATTACTATAATTAGCACAGAGTTGATAAATGCTTTAACTTCACATTAGTTCCAGTGTACTGCAATAATTTATAGAAAAAAAGCAATCTTGCGAAATCTAATCTATACATAAAATCGCGTTCATAAAACACAATCCTTTATGAGTTGGTTAAAACCCAGCCAAGTCCATTGCCCCTATATTCTAACGCGCCAAACTTACAGTTAACTTTTCCTGTTCAACAATAGCAATAAAAACGTTTAAAACACAAAGCGACTCAGAAACATCCTTTGTTCCGTAAACAGTAATCTCTCAACGTTCTAAATAAGCGCTTCCATTCAGCACAGTTTGAGAGACGCTGACCACTTGCGCTTCCGCATTGCCAAATATGTAGAAAACGCAGCGCAATCAATTTCGCACTTTATGCGTGCATTTATGAACATATTTATGATTTTTTGTTGTTGTTTTTTGTAAAGTAAACAAAAAATTCTTTTCACACGGCGCGCCGGTTTTGCTTGCACTCACTGCGGCTGCCTGCCACCGCTGGCGCTGCCTCTACCTCCGCGCCAAGATTGACAATTTAATTTGCTTCGATTAACGTTGATGGGCAATACAATTGAAAATATCGAGCGCGGCCAATTGCCTTTCGCATTCATACACATGCAACTGCATACATATGTACATACCCGTGTATGTGTGTCTGTGCGGTGCGACGCGTCGCATGCGTAATGCAAAGCGCTTGACCTTCGCAGGAATTTTTGTGCGATGCATTGTCGGCGGAAGTTGTTGAATGGAAATGTGAATAAAAATTTTTACACAAAACAATACACACATACATACATACATATGAACGTATGTTTTTATGTATGTACAAGTGCACAAAAGAAATTTATTAAATGCTTGCGCAAATAAATCAATTAAGTCAGAAATCTGTAAAACTGAATGTGTATCTGAATGTATGTTAAGTTAATTATGCGAAATAAATATCAATAAAAAATCGATAAATTAATTAAAAAGCAATGAGATTTAACGCAAATAACAGTGTATTGCAAAATTGAACGATATAGTCAACAAGAAGAAAAAACGTTAACTTTGGTTGCACTATAGCTAAAGGGTGATCCATTTCGAAGTGCACTACTTTTTTTTAAAGAAAAAATAGAGAAAATTTATATATAGTATAGTCATAGTAGTCCGATATAACCCATATAAAGGGTGATCCATTTCGAGATTCCCTACTTTTTTAAAGAAAAAACACAAAAACTTAAAATTTAATGGGGAATCTTTATTATCATTCGAAAGAACACTCTTTGGCACCTTTTTTTTTGATGATTTGCTCTTTCAAATATTGGCCGCGGCTACGTCTCAGATGGTCCATCCGTTAAGTTCAATTTTCGATGACTCGTTCGAGCATTTCGACTGGTAACTGGCGAATGACACGCGCGTTGTTTTGCTCCAAGGCCTTGAATCAAAGCGGAACTGTCCGCATAGACTTTAGACTTTACATATCCCCACAGGAAGAAGTCTAACTGTGGCATATCACATGTTCTTGATGGCCAATCGGGTGGTCTAAAACGTGAAATTATCTACTCACCGTAGTGTTCTCTCAATAAATTGATTGATTGATGTGATGTGTGGAAATTGGTGTCGTCTTGTTGAAACCAAATGTTACCGCGATCACGAGCTTCAATGTTAGGCATCAAATCATCAGTTCTCAAGGCGCGATAACGATCGCCATTCACGGTTATGTTCTAATCGGCATCATTTTTGAAGAAATATGGACCGATGAGTCCACAGGCCCACATACTACACCAAACTGTTGTTTATACTATATGAAATGGTAGCTCTTGAATCTTTTCAGGTTACTCTTCGTCCCAAATACGTTAATTTTGCTTGTTTACATAACCATTGAGCCAGAAATGGGTATCATCGTTAAACAAAGTTTGGTTTAAAAACGTTTGATCTTCGTGAAACTTTTTATGAGCTCATAGAGCGAAGTGATGTTGCTTGGGAAGGTCGAGCGGCTTCAGTTCACGCACAGGCTGTATTTTGTACGCTTTCAATTTAAGATCTCGACGTAAAATGCGTGAAGTCGTTCCATCCGTTCCGTCAGTCCGAATTGCTGCCAACGGCGCCAAATTGACTTTCTACGTTCTTCGTCTCTACTCTCGCCTCGTCTCGGTTACGGCTGCCATATTTTCTTTACTACGTGCTGGACGTAGTCTATTTGGTCGAATGTTACCCAAGAACGAATTCTGGGTATCAAGTTGGGTGATGGTGTTGCGAATAGTACGGTCAGGAGGTCGATTATGTTGCCCATAAGTTGAGCGAAGCGCGCAAAACACATTCTTTACTGAACGTGAGTTTACGTAATAAAGTTGAACGATTTATAAATTTTGTTCAGGAGAAGTCCATCTGTGATGAAATGCCAAACAACAAAAATAACAAGACAACTTGACACGACTCACGCGTGATTTGTCAAAAAAGGTTATTGAAAGAGGTACCTCTACTTGCATCACCCCTTATAATATCCTTCAGAGGTGCATTTCTTGTAGCAGGGAAGAGTAAAAAAACATCTTTACATTGATATTAATCGAACAGTTTGTATGGAATATCATACATACATATGTATATCCTTAGAGAATTTTCTTCGGAGATGGTAGCCCTGCCCTGAACCATAATGGATGCCAAATTCATTGAAAATACTTAGTCAAATGAAAAGCTTCCCATACAAGAACTTGATTCCGATCGTTCGGTTTATCTGGCAGCTACATACATATATGCTATAGTTGTCCCATATCGGCGGTTCGCAAGAATTATCAGCTTCCAGGGGAAAAAAGAACATTTTCAAAATTTCAAATCAATATCTCAAAATCTGAGGAACTGGGATGGGAGATCGTACTTGGACCACTATTTGCAGTCCGTTGCGATGCCATAAAAACACAATTGCTGTATTCGATCTTACAAGTCAGCAAAGTGCCTTGTGGCCAAAACACGCGTTTAAGCATGGTGCGATTTCTGAAAGTGTTGAGATGCTTCCACTTCGTCTTCTTCCAGCTGGCGTTCGGTAAGATTTTTATCCTTAGAGCAAGGACGCCGATAGCGCAATGAACTGGTAGAATTCCCACAACTAGGGAGAGAATTTCTTTAGAGCGATCTTGGATTAAAATAATCTTGCGATAGCGCATGAACCAATGGTGGTGAATTAAGATATATTGTGCCTTCTTACCAAATTATTTCTTCGATTTAGTCCAAAATTTCCATTGTATCCAAGGAAAATTGAAAATTTTCCTACAAACTTATTAGACATTTTTAAAAGCAAGAAGTTTTAAAGGTTCTCCTTTGCAATCATCTTAAACTCTATGAGAAAGCTCTTATTTTGATTTCATTATTTTATGGCTTTTCGTGTTAGGACAGAAATTCGGACACATAGCCACCGCGTGCCTAATGGGTAAATGCCAAATCCTTCTAACGGATTTTGAATCCCTCATTTGAGTGTAAAAAGCTGTTGGGCAAGCGAGAAACAAGAGAAAAGCTAAGTTATGAGTTAATAAAAAGGGTTCAAAAGAATGTCGGAAAGCTTAAAGTTGGATATTGAGTATTTAAAGTGCGAACGAGAAACTTGAATTTATGTTAGCTCTCCTTCATTCCACACCTTTTAGAGAGTGTCGAAACGAACAAACAATTCATATAAATCACATAAGAGGGAGGCTGTCTGGTCAGTAATGTTCTGATTCCTGATTTATAACTAGTTGATTGTAGCCGTTTTGTTGGCATAGACTATTGACTTGACGTATCACCACAAAAATTATCGCAACAGAGTTCTATTTTACGAGCAAGGTAGAGAATTAACGGAGCTTTACAAGCTTGTATAGCTTGTAGCAAGATGCTGTTACATCCAATTCCCCATTAAATCATTGAGATTGAAATGAAACACTAAAAAGATTGAAATCGATTTAAAATCGTAAATTAGTGATTTTTGTTAATAAGGCGAATTTGCGCCATCTAGCGGAATATTTTTTTCTCCATCTCTGAGAATATGTAGTAATAAGTCAACTTGGACCATTAAACGATAATAATCGTAAATTTATTTTTACGTCTATAACCTTCTCCTAAGAGTACACAATAGAAGTTAAAATTTTATTGAATTCGTTGAAACAAAAATTATTTTTTAAATACCGGCGAAAACTTACGATCACAAATATTCAAAATTTCGGCTCTACTCGTCAGTTGAGAAATGTATTGTAAAGGAGCGCGCTCTGAATATCTCAAAAGTTTCAACGAAATCGATTTAGGCATTCATTCTAGTGATTCCGTTGTACTCCCTTTGGATTCTTTTTTGGTACATATACATATGTATTTAGAATATTATATGTATAAGTACAACCGTGGATATGTATTAGGTGAATTTTAAACTTCCCAAATTCGCGTTGTGTCCCATAAATTTTGCTTCGGGACCCATACAAGTTCAATTTGTTTACGAGTGAGTACGCCAAAAGCGAAAGAAAGGCAGCGAGTATGTGATAATAGGCAAAAGGGAGCATATACCATATAACAAATACGTGTATAGGTGCGGAGGTGGGTGAGTGTGCCCAGAGAGAGAGTGAGTGCACGCTGATTTTCTGAATGAGCATTTCTAGCACGCTGTTTTTTGTAGCTATATACATAGATATAGTGGGGGTTTGTTGTTGTTTTAGGTGAAACGCGCGCAAAAAGCTACTCGCTCCCTAGCCACCGACTGGCTACGACTTCTGTCGTAGCTTTGGCTTGCCATTCCCAGCCAGTAAGTTGCGAATCTGCCTGCAGCGTGCACACGTTTTTTTATATACTTACAGAGAGTAGCGCGCGGCGCGTGTAGAAATTCAAACAAAAGCAAATTTTCTATAATAAATTATTTGTGCTTAAATGAAGTGTGAAAACAAATTGGCGAAAGTCAGAATTGTAATGGAAATTGAGTGTACAAAATAGTGTAGCGCAAGTCACGCTAATTTGTAGAAAGTGTCTGAAAAAAATAACAAAAAAGTTTACTTTACAAATTGTTGTTGGGAACTAATTGAGTGTCGTGAAATATTTGAACTGTTAATAATTATTACAAAAATACAAAAACAAAAAAAAATGTTGTGCAAAAAGTTAACTATAACAATTTTAAAGTTATTGTTGCTTTTAAATGAAAAGTTGCAAAAATTCAAAAAAATAATAAAAAAACATTGTGTGGTTAAGAGACTGACTCGCAGCTGCGGCGCTTCCAGTAGCGGTTGTTTTAGCGCCTTTTTATGAATGTAAGCGATATTTTATATTCTCACTTTTTGTTTACAGTTATCTAAGCATTTTTTATGTGAGCATTTACATATTTGTTATGCAGTTGTTTGTGTGTATATGTATATGAATGAATGCGAGGCAAGCATGTCGTTGAAGGAAATTGCAATTGGAGCAGATAAATGACAGCAAAACTAAAAGCACAAAAAAAATAAATAAATTGAAACAAAATTAAATAAAAATAGTAATAAAAAAATTTAAAAAAGTTGATGAAAAATAAATGTAGTAATATTATAGAAATTAATTAAAAGATTAAAAAAATGTAGAACCAATAAAAATCAAAAAAATTAGATAAAATTATGAAAAAGTTAAAATATTTAATTAAATTAATTAAGAAATGTAAAAAAATATCGAAACAATAAAATTCATAAGAATAAAATAATACCAAAAATTACTTAAGATCTTACATTATGTAAATTTAGAAAGTATAAAAATTTGATATTAAAAAATGAAAAATAATAAAAACATTAATAGAACAAATACATAATTAATAAATAATATAAAACTAAAAAGTAGTAAACTTAAAAAATATAAAAATTAAAAATATAAATATTTAAATTACAGCATAAAGTTCAAAAATTAATTATAAAATTTAAATAATATTTTTTATAAATTTTAATAATATATGTATACGCATGTACATACATATAAAACTGGTAAAAATATAAAAACAATGTATAAATTAATAAAACGTTAGAAATATTTATAACAAAAAATAAAAAAATAATACAATTACTACAACAAAAATAATCCATTTAAAAAATGTAAAAATTCGATTTCAAAGCATAAAATTAAATAATAAACCAAAAAAATTAAATTAAGAACCAAAAAATGTTAACAATTAAAAAATTTAAAACATATATAGATTATAAAAATTAAAAATAAAAAAGTTAAAAAAATTTAAACAATTTAAAAAAGTGAATTTTTGAAAAATAAATAAAAATAAAAAAGTAATTTTAATTAATGAATTGAAAACTGAAAATAAAAAATTTTAATAGTGTAAAAATTTATGTGGTAAGATAATATAATTAAAAATTATATAATAGTAATAAAAAATATAAAAATTAAAAATGAGAAAATAATAAATTAAGACGAAAAAAATTATTAAAAATTATAAAAATAAATAAACAAAATTGGCAATAATTAAAAATATGATGAATTAAATAAATAATGGGGAAAATTAAAGTAAAATGTGAAATATGAAAAAAAAAAATAAATTTAAGATATAATAAAAATGTGTAAAAGAATAAAAACTGAAAATTTACAAAAAATTTGAATTAAAAAAACGTAATTTGAAAAATATAATAATTAAAATTATATAAAAGTGGAAAATAAAATATTTAATAATGAATTAAAAACTTAAAAATATACATATATTAAATTTTGGAAAAAATTTACAAAATAAATAAAAAATTTATAATTAACAATGAACAAAATTGAAAATGAAATAATTATTATTTGTAAAAATAAAAAGGCTAAAAATTAAAAAAAATGTAATCAAAGAAAGAAAAAGAAGAAATAATGAATTAAAAACTTGAAAAATATATTAGAAATTAAAAAATTTGTAAAAAATAATTTTTTTTTAATTCAATTTTTTAAAAATTAATAAAAATTAATCAAATAAAACGGAAAAAAATATAAGTAAAATGTAAAATGTAAAAGAAGATAAAAAAATAAAAATTGAAAATTTACAAAAATTAAATTTAAGATATAATAATTAAAATATATGAAAGTGAAAAATAAAATAATTAATAATGAATTAAAAACTTATAAAATTTATTGAAAATTGAAAGGTGTTAGAAATTAGTTGAGAAATGAAAATTAGAGAAAGAAAAAGAAAAGAAGAATAAACAAAATTAAAAAATAGTCTCAAATTGAAAAAAAGTTAAGAAATAATTATTATTTGTAAAATATTATAATCAAATTATTAAGAGAAAAATTAAATAATTAAAAATTAATTAACAACTTAAAATATATATTAAATTTTGGAAAAAATTTAAAAAATAAATAAAAAATGTATAATTAATAATGAACAAAATTGAAAATGAAATAATTATTATTTGTAAAAATAAAAAATTCTAAAAATTAAAAAAAAATTAACTAAAGAAAGAAAAAGAAGAGTAAACAAAATCGAGATAATAGTGTAAAGTTGATAAAAAATAAGAAAATTATCACTATTTATAAAATATTATTATTAAATTATGAACAGAAAATTTAATTTTTAAAATAATTAACAAAATTTGAGGTAAAATAATAATGAAAATAAAAGTTAAAAAATAATAATGATTTAAAAATGTAAAGATCGGAAGAGCACACGTATAATAATATAATATAGAAAAATTAAATAACTAAAATAATTACAAAAATTTTGAGGTAAAGAAATAATGAATTAAATGCAATTTTAAATGAATTAAAAATTTGTAAATATTAAACAATGAGCTCATAAAAAAATTCTGCACAACTATACTTATCTTTATACATATATCGTACATATGACCGGAAAAAAGAGGACAAGAATAGCGGAAATCGAAATCGCAAAACATTTATGCGCATATACATTTCTAGATATGCAATTGTTGTGGCATTTAACGCGTATATCTGTGGTTGGTTATAGAGTTTAGTCATTTCAAGGGGTGGAGAGGGGCAGGAGGCCGGCCGTGCTCCCTAAGCGCTGAAGGCTCGTTGTAAATATGTATACGCCTTATACATAAATATGTTTATTATTTGTACAGTTTTTTTATATTCGCTTGAACGCCAAAGCACGCTACACACGCTCTACATTGGCGTATTATCACACCGCCGCAGACACACTCACATAACTTGTATGCCTGTGTATTTACTCATTTGTTGATCGCGCAAACAATATCAGCTATTACTTTATATATATTCTACAGCTATATATGCATATATTTTGCGTTATTTTATTTCAAGTGTTTTTTTTTATAGAAATTTCATTGAACGCTCACACGCACGTTTGTAGGGTAGGTAACGGATCGTAAATAAGCGATGTTGTACCTATGCATTCGTTTTTTTTTCTCTTCGATCACAACAATCGCGTTTGCGTATTTGTTTGAATATCGTAAAAAATATGTTTGTATATACGAGGGTGTGCCTTAAAGGTATATGTATTTTGTGGTGCTGTTCAGTTTGTCTTTAAAGACTCGCTGTTTTCAGCTGTCAGCTGTCAGCCGTCAGCTGTCAACTGTCAAAGTTTCCAAAAACGCTGCTAAATGGCAGCGGATTCGTGAAATAAAATAACTTGAATATAACGAGTATGGCGGAGGGTGTAAGGAGAGGAAAATATAACTTTGTGTGGACGAAAATTGTGAGAAAGTTGCTGTGGCGGGTCTGAAAACTATATCCAGTAAAACAAATGAGGGAAAACGTAGAAGTGAAGTCAAAATAATTTGAGAGTAAAAGAGCATAAAAACAAAGAACGAGAAACAAGGGAAAAGCTTAGTTATGAGTGAATAAAGAGGGTTTAAAGAATACCAGAAAGCTTAAAGAAGTACATATGTATGTATGTATATCGAGTATTTATAGTGTGAACGAGAAACTTGAATTTATGTTAGCTCTCTTTCTTTGTCATTCGAGGACTTCAGCTTGATCGGTTAATTTGTATGATCACTATATGCTTTAGTAAGGTTGAGCTCAGGCTCCTACAGCGGTCACAGCTGGCGAATTGTAATACGCTGCCCCCGACCAAGAGCTGCACGCGAGGAGGGCCTTGCTCAAAACGCCTTAGGCGCCCAATGAACTTCCGGCGAAGGGGCGAAAAGATGCCGTCTTTAACCCTGGACGGGCATCAATATTTTGCTGCAGTCCACAACTCCAACCGGGGGTGCACGATGGAGAACCGACGAGAAGGTGGCAACAAAAGGATGAGGGAACAATACAGCGACCAGCACCAAACGTGCACAGACGTTGCGAAAACCCTGGGGAAGCACCCATCAGAATCAAGGCCAGTAAGTTTCTGATTATGGTGTACTGGAAACACGGTACGGAATAGTTTGACAAAGATGTGAGACATTATTCTTTCGCCTCAGTTGGTAAGAGTGAGATCTTACCGAAATGGCTGGGCGGCTGATTCAGTTCTCACTTCCGTCTCGTTAAAACCCTGGCAGTTGTTTAAGTACGTTCAGTGCACGTCGCCATAATTTTTTGGTCGTACAGGTTCAGTTGGGACGAGCTCCTGGGTCGTGTCCGAACCTGTTTCTGAACATAAGCTCCCGTTAGGGCTTGTGTCAAGCCTCCCGTGGCCTCCCTGTTTGCATAGATAATCATAAAGGGCAACTATTAAATCGTACGGAGATAGCGGCTTGAAGCGGAGACCTACTAGAACAACAAAATAAAGACGGCAAATTCGGGACCTTCTTCCATAGAAGTAGTAGGATACTTAGATACCCTACACTCACAATCACTCTAAAATAACCAGAGCAAACTGCAGAAAGGATAGCCTCAAGGGAAACGCCGTCCACACAAGCCCATCAACAAAACAAGGAGAAGGGAAGAAAACTCCAGTTACCAGAGTCTTAAATAAGAAGAGATTAAGATAAAAGGGATCCGCAAAAAAAGAGCCGGGATCCTACTATAAGAACTGGAAAAGAGACAGGCTACAAATCCAGCGAGATAATCAAGACTACCCTTCAAAAATTTGCAACCGATCTTAAATCAAAAGTTACTATAGATATTGGAGACCCCAACTCACTTAGAACAAAAAAGAAAGTAGCATGGGCTGTAAAAGAACCGATACAGAACCCCATCGAAGACCTTACGATAAACATAACAGAACCCAAGACAAGAGAGCAGATAAGGGCATATGTAGTACGTATAACGCTCGATCTGGCTAAAGCTGACGTACTGATGCAACAGGCAAGCTTTAAAATTGGCTCGGTTAACTGCAGGTTGCGACTCAAAGAAATTCCCAAAGGGTGCTTTCACTGCTCTCGGCCACTTAACCTTATTTTTTTCAAATATTTTTGTTGGTAACGTGAATGTTTTTTCATAGTGTTTTTAAACCACCTTAACGTCAGCATAATTTTTATATTTACCACACTTACAACAACAATAATTAGCATCAATTATTTATTATTATTTTTTGCTTATTGCTGTTGTTGTAAGCGAATTATCGTCACTATATCGTCGTCAACATACTCGAATGCGTTCGAGCTTTCGTTACTCGATAACAAATATTTATGCATTTTATAATCGCAACAACTCAGCAAAAAAAAAGTAAATGAGAAAATACTGTCAACTCAGCGTTATCTTAACAACACAAGTGTTGTGTTCAAACAATAACAATAACAATTGTAGAACAAGAACATAATAAAAGATAATCAGAGTTAAATCTATTGTGTGAAGCTTTCACTCAATTAAACCAGTTAGCGCATGTGATTCTATTAGATATACATATGTATGTACTTATGTAAATATGTATATATTGGAGCCTATAATTCGTGTTTCGTTCATTTCACCTAGGCGATTCCGTCACCGCTGACACTTTGCTACGAAATTTTGCAACTCCATTTTTGTTATGTTGTCAATAGCCTTTGTTCGAATTTGTCAACACACACACACGCACATACGCATACTATATTTGTACTTATGAGCAGCGGCTTGCAGCGGTTTTGTGCAAAAAATTTCTGCTGACGCCGCTCACACGCTATATATGTACATTTGTGTGTGTGTGGCACATGTGTTTTTATTTAATTGAATTTATTTAGCAGCTGAGCGTGAGTGTGTGAATTGGTATTACCTCATCGCTCGTCCGCTCGCGCACACTTTAACCGTCGCCCATTCACACAATTGGATTACAATCGGATTACGTGTTGGGGGTTAATAGTTGACACATTAGCGGTAACTAGGCGCAATAATGAATTTGAAACGAATTGAAAAATGACTTACAGTTTGTTCACTACATATGGCACATGCCTACATAATATGCATATGTATGTTGATAGGCGCGTGCAAATAACTACGGTAGAAATATACATAAGTAAGTCAAGTAAAAAAATTGGTTATAAGAATTTGACTTCACGCGTGGCATAAATTTTGATAAATCGATTTTAATTTTTTTTAAACGTGATTTAGCATTAAAAAATGGATTATTTGATTTTTATGTTGATTGTAATTGTCAGTTTGCATGGCAGTCATATTTCATCTAGTATTCGGATCTGAACAATACGTTTGGAACTTAAAGTGTTACTTTATATAATAATCTGTGTAAAATTTCGTGAAGATATCTCTTCAAATAAAAAAGTTTTCCTTACAAGAACTTTATTTTGATCGATCAATTTGTATGACAGCTATATGCTATAGTTGTCCGATCTGCACAATCTCTTCGGAGATTACATTGTTGCCTTAGAAAATAATCTGTTCCAAATTTCGCGAAGATATCTCGGCAAATAAAAAAGTTTTCCATACAAGGACTTGATTTTCATTGTTCAGTTTGTATGACAGCTATAAGCCATAGTTGTCCGATTTGAATATTTTCTTCGGATATTGTATCATTTCCTTGGACAATAATTTGTGCAAAATTTCGTGAGGATAACTTGTGAAATAAAAAAGTTTTCCATACAAGAACTTGATTTTGATAGATTAATTTCATACATATTGACTGAGTACTTTTAACCAATACTTACTACTTTAAATAGATAGTATTTACTTAGAAACTATTTGCAACTTGAGTCAAAGTGTCTTTGAATTGGCATTGATGATTGTTTTGAGTGAGCGATTTATATTGATACTTGGAAACCATATTGAGCACTTTGTGTACCGTATTAAAGACTAAAGCTACATATTACTTGAGCTAAATTGACATTGCGACCGAGAACAGGAGATTCATGGGAAATTAAACACAACGTAGCCATTCTCCAGTAGAGAAGTATGCCTCAAATTTTGTGGTTGACAGTTCCAACAACGAATTCTATGTATCCACCGTTAGATCAAGGATTGAAATAGGAAGCGGAGCAGGTTTGCTATGTAGTAATACATACCCAGAAAGTAGCTTCAAACTAAAAGACTACAACTCTGTATTTTAGGCCGAAATTGTTGGTATTACAGAAGATGAAATGTGAATTTCGGCTTTAACTAGCAAGTTCATTAACCTTCTAGTAGATAGTAAAGCGAAAATATGTTAGGTCTCACGTCGTCAAGTTATTCAAGAAGGATAACTGGCCTTTCAGTGCAAAACTCGGTTGCTTAGAGCAATGGACTCTCAACAGGAACACTTCATATCATAGAAAACAAGCAACACAGGGCTTACCATACTTTGGTTTAGTGATGTTGGTGAACAGACCAAAAACCTGGTACAATTAGGCAAGAGGGAAAAGGTAGAAACATTGTAGGGTTCATCACAAGGCGCCTATCTTTAAGATTTCACTTTCAACTAATTGGTAAAGTTTTTTCGTCGGAATACAGAGAATGCGCGGAGGATGTTGATACGCAGTGACATTATCTTTGCGAATGTTCAGCCTTCAGTATGTTAACACAACTTAAAAGACATTAGTCAACAGGGGTAAAAAATCAGGCATTTACCAATATGTGGAGTATTTTGAAGTAGCAACAAACATTTTGTCTCGATACACCGTTCTTGAGAAAATTATTTTCTCACTATTAATATTTTGTGATTGAATCTTTCTTTGCTTCACAAGGAGCAATCATCCTTTTAGATGCTTGCCCTTCACACGAATTTCAACAGACTCCGCGGCCTCCCTATCGATATCTCCTCCTGTTTATCATACCGTGGAGACTCCAGGTGCTTACAGCGTTGTTTTGCCAATGCGGAACAAGTGCACAAGAGATGCTCGATTGGTTGCCTAGTGTCTTGCTCTAGACATTTTGTGCAGTCTTCTCGATCTGTCAGCCCCGATCTGCGAGCGTATGTCTCCACCAGACAGTGACCAGTTAGTATTCTGAACACGTTCCTATAGTCTCTTCTATCGAGTGCCAATGGGAATTTTGTGTACTTCCAATCTACCAATGTGCACTTGACTTTTGCAGTTTGCACTTGGGTAGCTCGTTCCATCGGGTTTTTATTTTCTTTACCGTGCTCCTGTCGAGATCATAGACATTGATGATTGTTTTGAGTGAGTGAGTCGTATAGACAATACATGGGTTTTCCAATGTTTATTACGTTTTCGGGTGTTAGCCGTAGACCATTCTTGACAATCTCGTCCAATATTTCATTGTCCCGATGCCTTTTTGTATTGGTAACCAGTAGAAGTGAAGTTGCTTGCTTCTAGCAGCTCCCAAGACACTTCTGGCCGATATGCGATTCGAAGTTACTACCTTGATTGCTGCTTGGCTATCAAATGTAACTGCTTTTTTAATAGTTGGCAACACTTCACAAACATATGTTTAACTGAAATACTCGTAGGCTGGTTTTGTATACTATCTATACTCAAAAATTATATTTTTGTATGCATTTTATTAAAATACATTTAAAAACAGGTGGCAACACTTCATTACCTCACATTTTCGCATTTAAAGTTTTAAAATTTTGCAATAGTTTGCGTCGTGTCTTGCCCTGTATCAAACTTTTACCTCTGCGCTTAAAAGTAGGCAATATTTTTATTTTTGTTTTTTTCGAAATAAATTTTTCATATTTTTTTAATTTTTTTTTATTTGAAATTAATTTTCTTTAATTTTTTCTTAAAAGAATTATTTTGCCTCTTATTACAAATTTTTACCTCGGCGCTTAAAAGTAGGCAACATTTTTTTGGTTTCTGTTTCAAAAAAATTTTTTCATAATCTTGTTAATTTTTAAAATTAATTTTCTTTCATATTTTTCTCAAAGGAAGTATTTGTTTACCGCCTTCTTACTCTTCCAATTCTACTATCACAGCCCTCTTCTACTTTTGATCTGTGTGTCTATGTATTTTCGTGGATGTTTTAAAATTTTTGTTTTCTTCTGTTCTACTTTTTATTGCAATATTTTAGCAGGCATTAGCAGTAATATTTTTAGCAAACAGTATTTATAAATGGTCCGCACGAGTTTGTCGCTGCAATCTTTCGGCAAAATATTTTTGTTTGCATTTGCTTTTAGCCATAATCGCTCTGTTTACTGTGTTGTTTTGTTGAAAATATTTTGTATTTTTTTTTTTTGAATTTTCATTTTTTGTTCAAAATTAACTGGTTCATTTATTGTCTTCGCATAGCTAACAGTTTTGTGTGTAGTTTCATTTACGAGCTTACAACAGGAGCCATTTGTGCAGGTGTCTATATTTTAACATATTCATTGACTTCTCCATTAATATGTAAATTATGTGTTTAATATGCAAAATGAATGAATTGTATCATCGCTATTTTAATTTATGTTTATATATACAAAACAACAATAAATTTGATTTTGAGCTATTTTGCTTTAGTAATTTCGGTATTAAGTGATGAAATGTGGAGTGTGAGCTGTTAGATAAACAACAAATGAGCGCTACCATATTTGTAATAAGATAAGAATCTTGAAAGAATTAAGAAAGAATGGTTACAGCGCTTTCTTGACACTTCTTTTGACGTTTCTTACGCCACATAACCTCAAAGTTTTCATAAAAAAGCGTTGAAATATGGCATGGAGAGGTTTTGGTTAAAAAATAAATGGGCGCTACCATATATGTAACCCGATAAGAAGCTTAAAATAATTTAGAATGAGTGGTTGCATCGCTTGTTTGACGTTTCTTACACAACATAACCACAAAGTTTCCACTAAAAGCGCTGAAATATGGCATGGAGAGGTTTCAGTTAAAAAACAAATGAGCGCTACCATATTTATAACCCGATAAGAATCTTGAAAGTGTTAAGGAAGAATGGTTACAGCGTGTTTTGTCATCACTTTTGACATTTCTTACGCCACATAACCTTAAAGTTTCTATACAAAACCACTAACTCAGTCCCCTGCTAACCCAAAGACCTAATTGCGTCATCTTAAAAACACTACCGTTTTTAATATGCTTGAACCTTGAAATTAAACTTGACCCAAAGCTTGTTGTACACTTGTTATTTGTTGTTTTTTTTCGTTGTCTTCAAATACTTTTGTTTACCTAATTGGATATTGGAATTAATTGTACATGATCCCTCCCACTAAGCCTGATAAATATGCTATTAGTTGACACTAATACATGGATTTTAAATTTTAAATATTAACAACAACAACAAACAAGCTAAATAATATTCTGTTGAGCGTGTCAATAGCAACAAATTGACAACGTTCAGCGAATTCCGGTTGAGTTGAGCACACGCTGTGCCTTTGAGTGTTGATTGATTGCAGGCAATTAGCCAAAGGCGCACACGCAACAGCAACATATATTTGTGTGGCTGTGTGTGATTAAGTGTAAATTAAATATACAGTTGGAAGTTAGCCGCTTTAAACTAAACTATCATAATCTAAAATATAGTTTAGCTATTGATACTTGAGAACTTTGTAAGTTAGAGCTTTTAACATATTATATATAGAACTATGAGTTTGAACCTTATAGAGTACAAAGACCGTTATTATCAAAATATCAGAATTAAAGATTTTAGTACAAGGATCCTTATTATCAAAATAAAAGCCCAACTCATAAGTGATCCGAACCCGTGAAAAGACATAGTTTACTTAGAAAATTGATTTCGACGCATTTAAGCTTACATAGTTTCGTCAATTGTATGACGTTTTCTTTTGTTCTTAGTTTATAAAGCATCTTTGTCGCAGGCACCACTAGTTCTCAGTATTCAAAAGTTTAGTTTGCTTTCTATTCGTCTGATTTTTTATGTGGATTTGTTTGTGTATGTTCGGTTTTTAGGAATTTGCTTTGAACTTTGTGGCTTCAATGAATGAGCTAATTTAGTTGATTTCGTCACAAATTTTTCTCATTAAAGGAAATGAATAACTACATGCATTATGATTTATGAATGAATCTTTAGATTCCTGGAATTGTAATTATTGCAATTTAGATTATAAAAATATTTTAGAAAGGGAAATACAGTTGAGCTTCCATAAGTTGAATTTCCATAACTCGAACTTCTATAAGTCGAAGTTCTCTGTAACCCGAACTCTTGCATTGGTAATAGACTTCAAATTTCATACAAATTTCCTTCCATAACTGGAAGTCTCTCTGACTCACAGTTTGTTTTGTAGGATATAGTGATTCGAGTTGGGGAAGTTCAACTGTATATGAATAACGACAATAAGAAACAAGTAAGGAAGAGCTAAGCTCGGGTATAACCGAACATTTTATACTCTTGCAACTTGCAAGGATTAAAGCCAGGCAAGTAACTTCTAGCTCATAAGAAGTTACATGGGTTTTCAGCAGCCTTTTTTCAATAATTTTTTTCTCATATAAAAAATGAAATATTTTTTTGGAATTTTTTATTGTTACAAACATTATCAAAGAAATTTCCAGTGACCGCACGGAAAAAAGATGCGCTCGCGTTGGCAGGATAACTCCTTACGGAATTATCTAAAATGAAAAAAAAAAAAATGTATTTAAGTTAAAGCCTTTACTTAGAACTTGGACGAAGGAAAAAAAAACTGAAAATTGGATTTTTGGAAGACAAATTTTACAAAAACATAAAAATTTCAGAGAAAATTCCGCGTCACTTTTTTCAAATAGTTGTAATCGAAAAAAACCCCTTCGTCCAAGTTTTTAAGAATTGTATTTTAAAGACTTTTCATGAAGATCGGTTGAGTAGTTCTCGAGAAATCTTACCAACCGACTTCAAAAAGGCAATTTCTAGAAGAATGCGTTTAAAGACGGCGTACTTTGCACTTAGCCTAGCTTACCTCGAGCGCATAAGTTCCCAATACTGTATCTCCGGAACTATTACTCGGATCAACTTGAAAATTTAGGACAATATTCTAGAGGTGTTATAAAATTTAATAAGAAAATCGATTTTTTGAAACCCGTAATCGTATGAATTCCATAAGCGCCGGGACCACATACTCAGTACCTGGAGGCTTCAGTCATATTCAAAGGCAAAGTTTCATCCTGAGATATAGTAAGTTTCAAATAGAATTCAAAATTGTGCTATATCGGAAGTAGGCGTGGTTGTAGTCCGATTATCACACTATAACATAAGAATGTCACGTTTGTTGAAATCGGTTTGACGGGTCTCGAGATATGTGATTTCATCTAAAAATGGGTGGTGCCACGTCTATCATCCAATTTTAACCCCGGCTCCATTAAAGGCCTCTATATGTACATAAAAGAAAGTTCATTTTTGCGATCACGTAAACTTCCCATTATTAACATTGTTTTTTTTTTTGTGTTTTTTGTAATTCCCTCTCGTCATCGGTGATCTCATTGTCATTTAACAATCATTTTTATTGTTAAATATATTTTTTATTGTTATTATATTTTTATTAGCTTTGTACTTGAGCACTTTCGACAACGGCTTTTAATTTTTCAACTCAGTGAGATTTATTTGTTTATCGTCATTATTATTATTGTTGTTTTATTTTTGTAATCTTCTTCCTTTTTTTTATTGTAATTTATTCTTCAATGATGCGACAATGTGTTTAAAGGGTTATTGAACTCAGCTATTATTTTTATTTTTATTATTTTTATGGTTTGTTAAAGATTACATACTACATTTCATCCATAGATTCCTTCATATTATACGCAGTTTGCTAAATATGAAAAATCTAAGTTTTCCTAAATATTAACCGAAGAGAGAGTTGTGTATTTTACTCAAAATACTGCAAAATTACGATCTTGATATGATCAAGGTTCTTTTTATTGCGATAAATATGTAGTTCAATAGTCATAATTAGGGTCATCCATTACCCTATCATCTTTTACAAGTTATACTTAAGTACTTAGCTTAAGTAGATGGGAAATTTATTTCTACGGGATACTTTTCCTATTTCAGAAGAAGATTAAAAGCTATACGCACTATTCTCTGACTACTTTTTAATAGGCTTACTTTTCTCTACAGCCATTGCTAAACTTGAGTTGCGTTAACAAAACCCAATGACGATTTGTTGAGCTTCGTATAGTCAGATTTTTCTAATCCTTCAAGCCTTTAAACTAAATCTTACCAAGAATCAATTTTTTCAACTCTTCAAAATTTCTCTCTTTGCAATTTCTTTTAACTCCGAACTTAGACATTTTTTGATACTTGAAGGCCCTGTTTATCAGTCAAATACACATATACATTAAGGTAGAGGAGTGAAGGTTTGTTGCAGAAAATACGATTTTTTTGCGTCTGTCATGGATATTACTTGATATATCTGAAACAGATATTGTGAAATAAAAATTGTAGGAAAATATTTCTACTGGGATAGTTATGAAGAAGCACACAGCACAGGGTTAAGATTGTAATTAAATTCCACGGGTAAATGGTGTTTCAAAAAAATGTGTTTCCCTAAGTTGGTAGAACTGTTCTTAATTACTATGCCAAATATGAGCGCGACCTGCCAACCACTTCATTTACAGCAGCTACTTAACTCGGTACACCTCAGTAGTGGGTTGCGATTTTTACAATGTATAAAAATATCAAACAAAAAATTTATCTCAAATTTGATATTTTTCAACTCAATTTCGTGTGCGAAATCAGTATGAATGTTGAAAAAGGCTTACGGTGCTTCAGTTTTATCAAAAACACAGTCCTACGAGTGGTAAAAAGCCTTCAAAGACGGTCGAGAGATCGTTGAAGACACGTCTCGTTCTGGACGACCTTCGACCTCCTCAACTAATGAAAGT
The DNA here is from genome assembly GCF_016617805.1 of Bactrocera tryoni. Lineage (NCBI taxonomy): Eukaryota > Metazoa > Arthropoda > Insecta > Diptera > Tephritidae > Bactrocera > Bactrocera tryoni. The sequence continues at coordinate 72,111,040 of NC_052500.1, forward strand.
ATTAAAAAAGTGAAGGATATGATGGTCGAAAAACGTCAGGTAAGTGTGTGAGAAATGGCAAGAGAGACAGCGACAAGTCCGTTCGAATGATTTTGGTGGATATTTTGCGTATGAAACGCGTTCTTGCTCGACTCGTCCCGATAAAGCTATACACGCGAACTATTCCTACAGTGTTTGAGATATCGATCCGAAACTTTGCACACGCTCTTTCCTCCACAAGTAGCTAGTGATTTGTCGGAACCACCAATATCTGACGACTATAGCATATAGTTCTCATACAGTCTGATGGGTCAAAATCAAGTTCTTGTATGGGAAACTTTTTCATTTGACGAGATATCTTCACGAAATTCGACATGGATATATCGTCCAAATCAACGCTACAATTGCCGAGAATATTGTTCAGATCTGAGCACTATAGCATATAGTTCGCATACAAATTGATGTATCAAAATCAAGACAAAACCTTTTTATACACTTCTTTGCTATAAGAAATGTGATTGTGAAGGGTATTATAGCTTCGGTTAACATATTTCTTGTTTTTCAATAAAAAATATGTAACAAAATTAATTCTAATAAACATTAGCGTAACAAAAACAAAGTGGCAGCAGCAAAACAAATGACAAATAGCCACAAAAAAAATACAGTAAAATAAAAGAAAAAAAAAAAAATAAACAAATTAACGTCAACCAGTCGAGCGTGTGTGATGAGCGTGTGGAGAAAGCGTTAATATTATTTTCGCTCCAATACGCCTAACAACGCAAAAATACGAAAATCTAAATTTATTTACATATCTACAAATAAACAAAATACGAGGCTGATGATGAAGATGACACTTTACACGAAAACATCATAAACGACGACAACAACAGCAGCAACAACGCTGCCAATTAGCCACTTACTCACCTTTGCGGTTACAGCGTTGGCTGCTTTTTGCGTTTTTCGCGTCAGCTAATAAACAGGAAAGCCATAAAAAACATAACTAAACCTTACAACAGCAACGCAAAAGAAGACACAAGCAACAACAACAACAATAATAACAGCGACAACATATGACACACAACATATTGTTGTTGTTGTTATAATTGTATTTGAGATTAATTATGGTCGCTACGCAATCATAATATTGTGGTTAGCATTAATGTTGTTGTTGTTGTTATTGCGTTAGCTGTTGGGCCTGTCAGTTTATTGTCAATTTAGTAAGACAGTTAAAAAAGTGCTGCTGACGACTTCTTCGCATACACGCTAAATTTGTGGTCAAATATGCTGACTTGACAGCAAAGCGGCCAACCAACAACTACAAAAGCAACAGCGGCACAACCAACAAGCGCTTCATCATCTAAGCAAACAAGTAAGCCAACAACTAAGCGACCAACCAACCAACCGGTCCGCTCTTGTTGTCAATCACTTGCCGCACACAATATTCGCAACAAAGCTGAAAGCAACAAAAACAGCAACAACAATAATAGATGAAAATTGATTTTATTCGCACCGGCTGTCTACTAGCGCTGGCGGCGGCGGCGGTGGTTGCGGCTGTGCTCGTGGTCGCGGTGTTTGGCTGACTTTCGCGCTGGCTACTCTCGCTAGCGCAATTCATTCGCTCATCAGACTTCGCCGGTTACACGCGTATACAAATTCGGTACGCGCATCGTTGCGATAATCCGAGACGCCAATCTTTTGTGCTACTGCTGCTTCTTCTTACACGTCCTCTACATACTTACACACACACATATACACACAGGTTGTCTTCATCTTGACGCGTTTCCTCTTGTATCGGTTGTTGAATACGTTTATTGTTTGTGTTGTTGTTGTATTATTGCTATCGCATTGCTGTTTTGTGCGCGCGCAGTGGCAAAGTTTGTTGTCTTGCTGTTGTTTTTGCAATCGTTCGGTGTGTGGAGTAGGAGGCGAAGGAGCAGGCGGACACCGCCGACGCGCGCGTTTCTTGTGCTGTATCATTTCTATATTTAACAGCCAACCAGTTGGCGTTGTTTGTTATAGTTATTGGTGTTGTTGTTGTGTTTGTTTTTTTCCTCTTCTTCTTCTCCATTTATTGCTGCTTGCTTGCCTGCCATACCTCTGCAGCAATAGTTGGTGTCAGTGGCAGCAACAACAAAGAGTTGTTTGTGTAAAAGCGTGGCGGCTAAAGTGTTTGTTGGTGTTGTGCAGCCAAGGCTTCTACTTATTCAACATTGCCACTTGCTGCGAGTGGCGCAGAAAAAACATACAAAAATGTGAGCGTCTAGTGTTAAATTGTAAAAAAAAAATTTATGTTTTAGTTTAAAGGATGTGGTGTTCTGTAAAATTTTGCTTGTTTTAAGAAGTTTTGCTCAAATTTAAGATTTCTTGGTTTGCACATTATTTTTGTTTAATAGAGTATAAGGCGTTCGGTGAAATATTTCAAGTTGCAATATTTAAGCAATACTCAGGATTTCGAATTTTTGAAGTAAAAAATTTCGAAATTGAAATTAGATTTTTAATTCCAATTTTCTGATGGCTCTATGTGACCTCTAGTTCTAAATAGCAGAACACGAAGTACAAAAGGGGAAAAAGTTTGAATTAATTTTGTTTTTCATTTTTATTTATAAACTTGAGATGAACATATTTTTTTGAGGTTTTTAATGCTGTATTTGTAATAATTTTTTTTTATTTCAAAATTAATTTTTAAAATAAAAAAATTTCAATTCCTCCATACTGTATTTAGAATAATTTTCTTTTTTTAATTTAAAAAATAATTTTTAGTTTTAAATTAATTTAGTTTAAATTTCAAATATTAATTTTTAAATTAAAAAAAAAAAATGTTTCAATAATTTAAAAAAAAATTAATTTTCAATTCTGTATTTGTATATATTTTTTTTTATTTAATGTTTAAAATAAAAAAATTCAATTCTTCAATTGTGTGTTTAGAATATATTTTTTTTAATTTAAAAAATAATTTTTAGTTTCAAATTAAATTTAATTTAAGTTTCAAATATTTATTTTTAAATAAAAAAAATTGTTTCAATAATTAAAAAAAATCAATTTTCAATTCTGCATTTGGAATATTTCTTTTAAATTTAATTTTTAATAAAAAAAAATTATTCCAAATACAGACTTGAAAACCTCCAAAAAATACATTGCTTTTAATTTCAATTTGTTATTTGAGATTATTTTTAACAATTTAAATTTAAATTTGAAAATTCTTTTTAACAGAATATTAATTTAAAGTTTTTTATTTGCAATCCAATCTAATACAATACTAATAATAATGAAAATGAAATCGTACGTATGAACATACATATGTACATATGTACATAAACATTTTCAAAATGATAACTTTGTTATTATACTATATATGTATATTGTCTTTGAAAGTATTTGAAATCAAAAATAATATATTAAAATAAGTATTAAAAAGAGAAAACTTTTCGGTATACGAATTTTATTTTTTATTTAATTTTTTTTATTTTCTTTTAATTGCATTTAATTTTTTAATTAAAATTTTTCTAATTATTTTTTTTAATTTCTCTTAAATTAAAGTTTTTAATTTTTTCGGTATATGTATTTTGGTTGAACTTTGAAATTTTAAATTTATGTTACTTTATTTATAATTTTTTTAATTAAGAAATTAAATTAAATTTTATTTCATTGTTTCTTTTCATCACATTTTCTTAATATTTCTTTTAATTATTTTTATTATTATTTGTAATTTATGTTATATTAGTTTTAAATGTGTTTAAATAAAAATGTAATTGAATTTAATTTTTTTTATTTAGAAAATGAAAAATATTGTTAATTTCTTTTAATTACATTTAAATTTTTAATTACTTATTTACCTTTTTTCAAATTAAATTTTCCTTTAATTTGTTTTCATTACATTTTGTAACCTTTTTTCAATGTAATTTTTTTTTTATAAATTAAATTTTATAAATTTTTTTCTTAATTTAAGTATTGTTTTTTATAGTTATTTTTCCTGGCTCACGCTTTTTATAAATATTAACATTTTCTTTTATTATTTTTAAATTTTTTAACTTATTTTTAATTTATTCTTATTTTTTTATTTGCTGTTTTTTGTATGAATTATTATATATTATTTATTCATACTTTTTTATTTTATTTTTATTTTTAATTTTAAATCTAATTAATTATTTAAAATTTATTTACTATTTAAGAGTTTATGATTCTTCCTTATTTTTTTCTGAGTTTTTTACACATAATTTTATATTTATTTTTTATGTATTGTAGTCTTTTTTATAATATATTCTTATAAAGAAGTTTTAATTATAATTATATATGTATATTCTTATAATTAAAGTAATTTATATGAATTAAGTTATATTTATTAATTTTTTATTTTTGCTTATATTTTTTTTAGTAATTTTATAATTTTGATTTAAATGATGATCTATTTCGAGGTTCCCTGCCTTAAAAAAAGCACACATACATACAAAAACTTCAAATTCAATGGGGAATGCCTTTTTTATCATTCGAAAGATCATTCTTTGGCATTTTTATCTTGAAGATCACCCCTTTCAAATGTTGACCGCGGCTTTGTCTCAGGTCCATCCGTTGAGTTCAATTTTCGATGACTCGTCATTTCGACTGGTAACTGGTGAATGACACGTGTGATGTGTTGTTCCAAGGCCTTGAATCAAAGCAGAACTGTCCGCATAGACTTTAGACTTTACATATCCCCACAGGAAAAAGTCTAACGGTGTGATATCATACGATCTTGTTGGCCAATTGACCGGCTCAAAACGTGAAATTACCTGCTCACTTTGTTCTCTCAATAAATCCATCACTGAACAAAATTTGGCTCGAAAACGTTGGATCTTCTTGGAACTTTTCAAGAGCCCATAGTTTGAAGTATAAGCGTAATGAAGTTGAACAAAAATAACATGACAGCTTGACACGACTTGTGATCTGCAAAAAAAAAGCTATTGCAAAAAATACCTCTTTAGATCACCCGTAAGTTTTATAACTTTTTTTGCAATCTAAATTTTATATATTCATTCCGTGTTCTTATAATATTCTCTTTTACATATATTTGTGATAGTAATGTATACTTTATGGTCTTCAGGCTATTTCGGCGCCGATATTTACATACCCACTAACATACAAGCACATGTCTGCCTATAAAACCAGCCATCACGGCAATTAATTTTGATGGTAAATTGAATGGCGAGCACAATAAATTAAAAGTGTTTTGTATCAAAAACAATTTAAAAAGCGTATATAAAATATAATATAAATATTGAATACAATAGTATTCTTAATTTGTTGATCAAAAATTAAAAAAAGAATATTGTGAGCTGTAAAATTGAAAATATTAAAAATTAACTCAAAAAAAAAAAAAATTAAAAAAGTTTTATAAAAATACAAATATACATATACAATATCTTGATAAAACTTTTGTATAGAATATATAAGAAAATATTATACTTAGTTTTTCTTTAAAATATGAGCTCACCAATCTTTAATAATTTATATATGTACTTCTAAATAGCATTTTTTCGCTCTTGCTCTTTGACAAGTGTCAAACATTTTTTTGTATGCATTAATAAATGGCTAAAATGCACCAACAAAAAAATCAGTACATCAGTTTAAAAATAAATATATTTTTTTTTTATTAAAACTACACAACTTTCTAATTAAAATTATTAGTTTGTCCCAACCTACCAAAATAAATCATCATTAAAAATATCAGAACAAAATTGGATGATATGTACATACATACATATGTTTTTATGCTTTCGCTGGCATTGGCGTCATCGCTGTTGGCGGCCGATTGCCGGTTATAGGCATTTTCAGCGAGGAATGTCGCAAATTCACAGCTGGCCGAAAGTCGACGGCCCCGCCCACAATTGCGACACTTAGAACGCACACTTTTTCAGTGGTGTTTTTTGTTAATTTATTTACATTTTATTTTTCGTTTGCGCTTCAGAACACATTAGACGTGTTTACGGTCACTCCTGGCGAGGGCTAGAAATAGATTTAAATGTTCGTATGTATGTATGTATGTATGTATGAAGGTATGTGTGCCGAGATTTATAATAAATATTTATATCCGCTTCTGTGTGCTTTTACAGTTATTTTCGCTGATTTTTGTTTGAAATTTTGCCAAGAATTTTTATTACATATATGTACATATTTATATTGACGTATGTGTATGTGTGTGTTAATTTTTGTATTTATAACAAATTTTAATTTTATTCATTTTAATTGTTTTTTATTTTGTTTCTTTTCTTTTTTCTTTCTATGTCACTTTCGTCGTGCATTTGCAACACTTGCACATACAACCAAATAAAATAAATAAACATTGACAATATATTAAAAAAAACCTACTCAAATAATTAAATAAAAAAATAAAATAAAATCCAAAAAAATTAACTAAAAAAATTAAATAAAAAAAATATAAATTAATAAAAAACTGAAAAAAAATTAACTCAATAAAATAATAAAAAAAAACAAACAAAATTAAAAAAAAAATTAAAATTAACAAAACTAATTAAAAATTAAACAAAACTTTAAAAACTGAACTTTATAAAATTAAATAAAAATTAAAAAAATTAATTAAAAAAATAAAAAAATAAAACTTACAAAATTAAAAAAATTAAAATAAACTAAATTAATTAAATACCAAAAAATTGTAAAAATTAATTAAAAAATAAAAATTACAATAATTAAAAATATCAAAATTAAAATAAAAAAATTAATTAAATATTTAAAAATTATAATTAAAAATAACAAAATTAATTAAAATTAAAAAAATAATGTAAATTAAAAATTTTTCAAAATACAAAAACATAAACGTAAACAACACCATATCCGTTACTCATACACACTCTTCACCAACAACAACAATAAAAACGACATGTTCCACCATAAAAAAAATCTTTAACGCGCAGCTCACTAAAGAAATGCTCAAAAAATGTCAATGGCAATATAGTTAAGCGCCAGGCAGCGTCTGCAACATAATCTAAAATACGCTAATTGCAACAAGAAATAAATAAAAGTGAATGTCAGTTGTAGTGCTTGCCACCACTAGTGCAACAAGTGTTTGGAAAGCCGGCCAAGCAGCCTCAAGCAACATTTAACAATACACACCCACACCCACCACTGAAAAGCATAATGGCCTCTCTACATGCCGCCAATTCATGCAACAGCAACAGCTGCAGTGCCGCTCTGACCAACAATAAGCCGCTAACACCAACAAAAAACACAGTTAAACTGTTGAATGGCAAAAGTAGCAGTGATTGTGGTGTTGTTGCTGCTGCCTCAACTGTGCCAAGCAACAACAACAACAGTAGCAGTAAAAGTTACAACAATTTGAGCAACAATGTTGAGCAGCTTTTCAATTCCGCTTTGAAGGCATTACATTTGCCACAATGTGTTGGTGGCGGCACGGCAGACAGTGGTGTTGGCGGCGGCGGCGGCAAGAAGTCGCCCGGCAAAGTGAAAACAAATGGTGAAAATAAGTTGACATTGGTGGTGCAGAAGTGTGCGAAAAACATTGACATTGCCGCTGCAGCGGCGGCGGATGATGATGACATTGAATATGAGCAGCACGATTTGGCGGCGCAGGAGGCGCAGCCAGACGCTGACAGTGTGCAACTGCGCTGCGCCTGCCCGGCTGTCCATGCAACTAGCACAGATGCGAGTAATGTGAATAATAAGAATAGAACCATGACAGTTACGACCACTTTTCGCAGCAGCAGCACATCGGCGCTCATGACGGCGGGTCATATGCGACCACAAACGTTGAATGTGCATCATTTGCGCGAAACGCCATCGGATCAAACGCAGATTTTCATACGGTATGTTACACAAAGTTATTATTTTTATTATTTTTTTTAGTAGTGGAATAAATATTTGTTCATTTTTTATTTTTTATTTAATAAATTTTTTATTTATGAATTTGAGCCCAAAACACGTTTTCTTGGAAAACTGTTTAGAATTACCACTTTAAAAAAATTATTTATTTTCTATATCGATTTGATGTATTTTGAATATATAAATTTCTTTTTTCACTGATTTCGGTGAAAGTTAGAAACATCGCTGCCTACATTTAGGCTGTCAGCATCAAAATCAGTTTTTGCTCAGATTTCTACAAACAACTTTTATAGTAACGCTGTTTTCCATAGAAATAAAAATTCCGTTTTTAATTTTAATTAAAAGTTTTGCCTACAATTAGGCTGTCAGCATCAAAATCGTTGTTTGGACGGATTTTGATGTTAATTTAGTTTTATAAAACCGTTATTTGAAAATTTAAATGTATTTTATTCTTTCTTCACTGTTTTCGAACATCTTTGCCCACAGTTAGGCTGTCGGCGTCAAATTCGTATTTTGGACGGGTTTTGTATTATTTTTTTTATAAAATCGCTATTTTTTTTTACCGATGTTACTAGTATTTATGCAATTCTGTGTATGAAAAACTCAAAATGATCGGTTATTAACATTTTCATAATCGCCAGCCTGTGTGTATGCTTTAATCAACGTTGTTGGTGTGTTATTCTGTTTATTTCTTACAAAATATAAATCAAGATGTATTCAGTATTCAGTCAGAAGCCTTATCTGACTACATACATATGTTCCTTTTTACTCAAATTAAGCCTTAAAATCCGCAGTGATATCGTTTAAAACTCGACTAGCTCGATAATGTTTATTTGGAACTTCGAATTATTTCAGATTTGCTTTCTGAATATTTAGAATGAACTCTAGACTTCCAGATTTCTTTTTGAGTTTTCCAAAAGTTGGAAAAGTCTTGTCTTAAAACACACAAAGTAAGACTTTTGGAGATCAGTCCTCGTTATTTTGGATGAGATAATATATACTACTGGGGGCCTATTCTGTAACTTGATTCGAAAAAAATGTACTCGAATTCGGATTTTTTATATTCTGTAACTCGATTTTCGGATTTTCAAGCCAATTTTCGAATAAAATATTCATTAGCTTTTGAGTTGTAGAAAGCAAAAACGAAAATTGTACGTATTTATTCTGGCATAGAGTGGTACAACTTTCGCATAATTATAAAGTAGATCCGAATTTCGAATTAATACATTTACGAATCGAGATACAGAATAGGGCCCCTGATGGTCAATTTGTTGAAAAATAAGAAAATCTCGACATAACCAAGTATTTACTCAGACTATCGGGTGACACTACTTGTAAAATACTGCGTTTAAGCTAAGCACATAGTGCAGAGTGTTACTCAGCTCTGTTATTTGAAAAAAGTAACCATAGAATTAAAAATGAGTCGAAGGAGAAGTCGATTGTTTTCATCACTATGTGGATAACGTATTTTTTTTTTAATGTATTTTTTTCTTTATCGAACACACAACTTCTGTGCCAGCACTTTTCTCGTTTCATGGGCACCCAAACCGTACTGGCTGTAACTCTTACACTTATCATATATTTGCTTAGTTATTAACAATTTTTTATTTTTTTTTCTTTAAGTTTTATTAATTTAATTTTTCTGAATTAAAAATTTATCGATTTAAATTTTGTTAAAAATTTACTAATTTAAATTTGATTAATTATTCTTTTTTTTGTATTTACTTTTTTATATTTTAAATTTTTATATACATGCTTATGTTATTTTTATCAGTTTTAATTTTTATGTATTAATTATATATTACCTTTTTTAATTTATGTTGATATTTTTTTTTTAATATTTGGAAAGCTCTATTTTTAATTTTTATTAATTTTTTCATTTCTCTTATTTTATTTTTTTTAATTTTATTTTTTATGCTTTTAATTAAAATTTTTTTTTCTATTTTTATATATTTTGTAATTGTCTTATTTTTATTTTCTTCCGTATTTATTTTTTTTATATACTTCATGTTTAATTATACTATATACGTTTCTTTAATTTAACTAAATATTTAAAAAGTTTTTTTTAAATGTTCTTCATTTTATATAATTCTTCTTAATTAAAAAAAGTTTTAATTTAAATTTAATTAAAGAGTAATATATATATATATATTTTTTTTAATTTTTTCATATATTTTTTGATATTTTTCTTTTTCAATTAATTTATTTTTTACTTACATATATTTTCTAATTATGTTTTTCTTTTCTTATTTTATTTTTTTTATTTCCTTTTTAAATTTTGTAATTGTCTTCTTTTTGTATTGTTTTCCCTTTCATGTTTTTATATGTCACATGTTCTGTCACTTTAATCAAAACAAAAATATTAATTGACATTTTTTTAATTTTTAATAATGAATTTTATTTATTAATTAATTTTTATTTATTTATTTTTATTTTTATTTATTTATTTTTATTTTTATTTAATTTGCTTTTTTTATTTTTTTTATATTTTATAAATATTGTATTTTTTCATTTTTTTCAATTTAGCTTACTATTTAAAAGATTTTTTCTTAATTATATATAATTTTTCTTAATTAAGAAAAGTATTAAATTAAATTTTATTAATTAGATTGTACTAAGTATTTATTTTTTTTTTTGTTGAATTATTATTTTTATTTTTATATATATTTTTTGATTTATTTGATTTGTTTTTGTTTTGTTTATTTTTTTATTTTTGTTTTAAATCTTTAAATATTTTTTTATCTTTTACCTAATTTTTTAATATATAAAAAAAGAAAAATTTTAAATAAATAAAATTAAAAGTATATTTTTTTTATTTTCTATTTTTATTATTTTTTTTTATATTTTTTTCTATCTTATATATTTATTTTTTTTTGTAATTTTTTTAAACATTTATTGTTTTTTGTTTTGCGGCGCTGCTTATTCTCCAACAGTTCGGCGACAAAATATTTTGTGTGTGGAAAAAAAATATTTTACGAAAATATCGTTTTTTGCGCATTTCGCTTATTCGTCAAATACTACATTTACATATACATATGTACATATGTATGTATGTATACGCATGCTCGTTTGTATTTATTTCAAGTCGTATTTTGTTTGCATTGTCTGCTGCAACTACAATAAAAACAAACAGTAGCGCGCCATAATTTGCTGCTGAATTTTGTCATCGTTATTTTAAATTGTTTATATAGTACTTTGTTGTTGTTGTTGCTATTTTTAATACAATTTTCACATACTAGCGGTTTTTCGTGCTTTTGCCGCCGCAACGCTTTCCTTTTAAATGAATTTGTATTTTATTTTATTTTTATTCTCTTTCACTATTTTATTTATTTTTGCGCGTTTTCGCTGTCTCATGCTTTGTTATGTATATGTGCATATGCATACCGCAATTACTTGTTATTGTTGCTATTTAGTTAATTTTCTTTCTTTACATTGTTTTATATTACTTTTTGTTGCTGTTGCTGTTGCTTGTCGCAGCTACGGCTGCGTCTGCGTTTCATTGAACTTGATCTTTAAATCGCAAGCGCACGCGTTTTAACACACACACACACACACATGCATATATGTATATAGCACATGCATATTCCCAACACTGGCGGCCTGACGCAGCGCTTACATGCCGCGCACATACACACGCACTAACTAGCTGTCGCATACGCGGCGCGCATACAAAATTGATTGATGCCACATCAGTTGTGTGAGCAATCATTTTTGTACTGTCGTTGTTGTTGCTGCTGTTTAATTTATTTTCCGCCATGTGCCATGTGGCGTCGCATGTTTGTTTGTGTGTGTGTGCGTGTGCCATTGTGCGCGCTAATATTCATGAAATGTTGTTATTGATAATTGTGCGATGGATGCGCCGGCTGTTGGTGACGCGCGTACTTCAATATTCTAGCCGCGTTTGCAGGCTGACAACAGCACCGACACCAGCCGCCGGAACACAAACGCACACACACATGCGCTTAAGCGTGCTAGTTGTTTAACATCTTCCGCCGTGTGTAAGTGTGTGTGAGCTTGTTTGTTGCTGGTGTTATTGTTCTAGCTCTTAGGCGAAAATAGTAGCAGGCGCTATTGATGATTTCCTTTAAAGGTAGCAATTGTTGCGCCTTTAACGCGTTGCCGCGCTGCTGTTTTGCTGCCGTAAAGCGTGAACTTTGGAATCAACTTTTTGTTGTTGTATATTTGAATTATATATAGGCATAAAATTAGCTAATCAGCTTGATTGTCACGTTACTGGCGGCAGTTGTAAAAATAGTGTAATTTTCTAGTAAACAATAAGCAGGCTGATATTGTTTAAGCTTTCTTTAAGCTGTTACTAACCTCGCCATCTAGTTGTCGCGTGTTGGAAACCTGCAAATTTTTCCTGTAGTAATCAAATACTCGGCCTTACCTGCAGCTCATCTCTATAGAAAATCATTGCTAGCAATTTATACTTTTTTTTGCATCGCGTAGACTTCAAAAGAATATATCTTTGTGACGTATCCGATGTTAGCTTCATGCACAAAACAACGTCTGTAGTTTTACTGTATCACATTTCTATGCCTAAAATTTGGAAAGCAAACTGAAAAAGTGTTGCCTACTTTTACGCGGCATTGCTGTTTTTTTTTTATTTTTTCGCTTAAGGTGATTAAAGGCTCATTGTACTGCCTTTGTGTAGTCTGTTCTTCTTGATATTTGGCAAACCAACTGAAAAATAAATTGTAATAATTAAATAAAAATAATTATTATTTTATAAAAAATAATATTTTTAAAATATTAAAGTCAAAATAAAAATGTATATTATATATGAAGTTTAACTACAAAACTGATTTAAATTGCTCATTTTTCTTTAAATCGAAAGTGTTAATATACATAGTATGTAAACATTATATTCTCTTACATACATAAGCACACATCACCATGCTTGTACAATATGCTTAAACCTTTGTATTTGCATTTCCTGCCTTCAAGGATTAATTGCCTCATATACTTATGTATGAGTGTGTGTGTGCTTTGTTTTTGGCAAAATTTGGCATATTGTTTACCGCATTGACCTCGCCATTCGCCACAACTTGACACAAATTCGAACTGTTTTGTTTGGCATTTTGGCAATATTTAACCGAAACTATTATTTGTTGTGCTGAACATTTTCGAACGCGCAAAAATAAATAAATTTCCGCATCACAAAAATTCGTCGTTGTTAGACTCCCACGCTCCCACGCCATACATATATCAATAATTGAGCACAAATTGTCAAAACGACTTACAAACATACATGCATATATATATATACATATATATAGACATATGTATGTATGTGTATGTATATTCATTAATATCCGCAATTGACTGCTTTCTTATACATATACATGCACATATACTTAAGTATGTGTGTAGCCGTGTGGGCGCACGCGTCTGACGCAGCTACACGTGTAGCCCAAATCGCAACATTTGAACCTAGTTAGCTCACACTATGAATAATAGGAGCTAACAAAGGAAAAAAAACAAGAAAAAATCGAAAAAATCTCACGTCCAGTTTTGTAGCGACTCAACGTCTGACGTTAAGCGCTCGCTAAAGAACAGCCTGCTGATTTATTATATTGTAATTGTACTTTTGTTATTTGCTATATATACATACATACACACACACGTGCATAGTTTTGCTGATTCGACGCTTTTGATTGAAATATCAAATGTTGCCGCGCTTCAACTCCCTTTTGTATTTTAATCAGTGCTTAGCGTGCTTATTGCGGCTGAGTATGTAAGTAGGTACATACATATATGTATATATATGTAATTATGTACATATGTATGTATTATATGTGTTTAATATATATAAATGTACTCACATATTTATTGCTCGTGCACACATTTGTTAATTTACTTTATAGTTGTTGCGCCTTTAAGCCGTTGTTGTTGTATAAAACACCCGCGCGCGCGCTTAAACCAACAACAAAAGCAGCAACTAATCTGCAGCTGCGACTGCGGTCAGCTTCTTTGATCGCGTCATTTCCAAAAGCAGCGCTAAATTGCTCGATAGAAAAGGGGCGCGCCGCCCCGCGCCAACTCTGCTCTAAACCACCAACAATAAGCATAATAATTTGTATAACAATAATAACACATGCCTTCAAGCATTCTTCAATACACTCATCATTCAATCGGTCATGTGTCGCACCACATTTGGCATTTTAAATTCAATGAGTTTGCCTTTTTTCGCTATGAAATTTGTTGTACTTGGTACTCATGTTGCTTTTGTTGTTAGACTTGCTGTTTTTGTTGTTGTATTAGTTGGTTTTGTTGCTGGTGTATTTTGTCAGCATTAATTATGTCGTAATACGCATAAGTGCAAATATTTTCAAAATCATTTGAAAATGTGTCTCATGCATTGGCAATGACAGCGCGAAAAATGTTGCTCATACGCCATGGAGCACTATGCGGGCGGCATTTTGTTTACTTTATTCGCTAGGGGGAATGCCTGTATGTGCGCTCAGGCGCTGAGGTCAGCGCAAATGGTACTTGGTAACGGGCATGTTTTTTGTTGCGTGAATAAATTAAAAAAATTTAATAATATAAGTTTAAAAAAAATTAAATAAATGGAAAAAATAAACATATTTAACAAACATATTTAAATAAAATATTTTTTTTTGTTTAAAAAGATAAAGAAAATTTTAATAAACATGAAAAATATTAATTTTAATATTATAAATTTTCACTAGTGCGAAAATAAATTTAAAAAAATTTAATATAAATTTAAAAAATTAAACTAAAATTAAAAATAAAATAATTTTTTTTTTATAAAATAAAGGAAATTAAAAAAAAAATAAAAATTAAAAGCGAAAAACAATATATTTAAATAGTAAAATATTAAAAAAAATAAAGTATAAAAATATTTTAATAAATTATTATAAAATAAAATAGAAATTTGAATAAAAATTTAAAAATATTAAAAGCAAAAAAATATATTTTTAATTTCATTAAGATATTTTTTTGATTTCTTTATTTTTATTAAAAAAACTAAAAGAAAATATTTCTTAGTTTTATTTAGAAATAATTAAAACTTAGTACAATTTTTTAGTGCAAACAGAGATTTTTATTATTTTCATAAAAAAAGAAAAGTATTAAAAAAAGTTTAAAAAATAAAAAAAAAATAATTAAAAAAAAATTAAAATATAAAAAAATAAAAATAAAAAAAGAGAAGTAATTAAAATAAAATAAAATAATTAAAAAAGTAAACTAACGAAACCGAAATTAAAATATAATAAATAAATAAATAATAAAAATAATTAAAAAAAAAATAATTAAAAAAAAAAATAAAAATAAAAAAACTAAAATAAAATTAAACTACCCTGAATTTATTAAATATGAAAATAATTTAATTTAAAATTGAAAAATGGCGTAGTACAGCAGTAAACCTGGTATATTTTTTAGATTATTGAATTTCGTATCCATTACTTATTGCATTAATTTTTTTTTTTTTTAATCTGAAGTTTTCTTTTTTTAACTTTTTACTATTTTAATTTTTTTTTATATTTCTAATTTTTGTTTTTTTTTATTTTTTTAATTTGTTTTTTTTAATTTTTTTTTTTAATTATTTTAATTTTTTAATTTTTTTAATTTTTTTTTTTTTTTTTTTTTTTTATTTTTAGTTTTTATTATTTTTTTTTTTTTATTAATTGTTTTTAATTTTTTTTTATTTTTTTTACATCTTTTTTTTATTTTATTTACACATTATTATAATTTTTTATTTCAATTTTATTTTTTTCTTTAATTTTTTTACTGTATTGCGGCCAACCACCCAAACAAGTGCCCATTTGTGTTGTTTGCCCTCTAAAAATTCAAGGTTTCACCGCTGCTCAACCGTTCATGCGGTTATTCGCTTGCGCTTTGCCAATTCGTTTTTTCCACATTTTATTTACATACCACACTTTTCGCTGTATATTTGATATATTCTATATATGTATTTATTTATTTTTTGTATGCGTATTTACAGTTCATTCCACTTGCGTTCACCCGTCTCGTCTCCCGCTGAAACTCGTGGCATGTTTGCCTATAAAAATAGCAAAAATTTCCAAATAATATTTCACTTCACTTTCTAGCTTTCTACAACATCTCTGTATATTTTTAGCAAATGCGCTGAGTTTGAATTTTTTCGCACCTTCCTTCTGTAATTTATGATTATTTCTTTGCTGTGTTTTGTTTGCAAAAAAGCGACAAATTTTATGTGTATGTATGTATGTATATTAATACATTTATATTTATTTTTTTTTGACTAAGTGTTCGCTTTCTGCAGCGCTCATGTGATCATCGCACCCATAAAAATGCTCTCAGCTCCAAAAAAAAAATTAAGAAATAAATTTAAAATATTTTTTTTTTTCAAAAAAGCGCCAAAAATGTCGCAGAGTAAACAAAATTTTGCCGACGTTTGCAGATTTATGCAGCACAATTTTAATTTATTTTATTTTTAATTTTTTTATTATTATTTTTTCGCTTTATTTTTCTGCTTTTTTTCGCCTTATTTCCGAAGTATTATTATGATTTATTTATTATTTATTCAGCCTTTGTATTTGCTCAATCATTTTGAACACAAGCACTTCTACACACAGACACACACAGCTATTTTTAGTTTGTATATATTTTAGAGCTGCATAAATTATATATATACAAAGCAAAGCATTCTCACTTTCAATGACTTGTGTTAATTGCTACCAAAAATGTTTATTTTACGCACCGCACAACAACAAAGGCAACCACTTTAGTTCGAGTGCAAATATTCAATGGCGCTATTTTGCACTCTGATTTTATGATTTGCTTTATTATTATTCTTATTTTTCGTATATCTACTTGTATATATGTTTTCCACTCGCCAGCGGGTACCTGTTGCTCGGCCTGTTCCTTCCTCTCCAACCCAAAATTGGCTTTTGTTTATATTGACGCATTTCAATTTATGTCAAACAGTTTCGCTTTTGCTCTATATTTGCATAAATATACACACAATCTTTCGTTTTTGCTTACATTCCTCGGTTTTTGCTTGTTTGCTTTGGGACCACCACCTGTGTGTGTTCGTTCAAGGACACATACATATGTTTCTATGTATTGGCTTACCTTGAGGCTCCTTTGATGTGAGTTCGTCGCAGGCATTTTATTAAACTTGTAACAAAAGTTCTTGAAATCTTTTTCACATTGAAATGAATGTTTCTATATATTTATTTGGTGGTGCGCATACATCAATCCGAACCTGCGTAAAGGTCATTTCTGCGTCTGTTTGTTGTCTTTCACGCGATTTTTTTATCTTCACTGGAAATAAGTTTTTATGAGATGAAAAGTATTTTAATTTTTTTTGTGTGATATTTAATGCTAGCTCATTTTTTATTAGTTTTGTCCTTGCAACATTTTTCTGGGTAAAAAAACTTGCTTGAAGTTTTTTTAGCGCGCAAATTTATGCTATGTTTTTTATTGCGATAATCGTTGGTATGTGGATTTTGTTGCTCAACAACGGAATTTGTTCAAAAAATCTTTTTAATTAAAATTAATTTTTAAATATATTTCGAATTTCTTTTTTAACTTATTGAATACATATGTATATTTTTAAAAAAATTTGAAATTTAATTTTTAAATTTTTGTTGTTTAATAAGGTAAATTTTATATTTTAATTATAGGTTTTTATGATTGTTTAATTTTTTTAAATGTAATTATTTATAATTTTTTATATTTTTTTATTTTTTATACATATTTTTATTTTTTTATATATGGATTTTTTAATTTTTTTCTTTTTTTTTTATATATTTTTATTTAATTTTTTATTGGAGTTCTTTTTTATAGATATGTATATTGTATAAATATTTTTTTTAATTTTCCATATGATTATATTTGTTGTCACTTTTTTAAATTTTTTTCTTTTTAAATATTTTTTTTTTTATTTTTTCTTTTCTTATTTAATTTTTTTATTTGTTTTATATGTAATAAAAATACAATTAAATATTTTTTTCTAATTTTTTATATTAGCTTTAGGTTTTTAAATTTGTCTTCACTTCCTTTTGTTTGGTATTTATATTTGTATTTTTATATTTTTTAATTTTATAAAAATATATTTTTAAAGTTTTTTTTAATACATTATTCACTTTAATTTTTTTTTCAACTTTTTAAAATACATTTTAAATTTTTTTTAATAGATTTTTTAATTTGATTTATTTTTATTTTCTATAATTTTTTTTTTAAATTTCGTTTTTAGTTCTTTTTTTCAATATCCAATATTTTTTCGATATTTGGATGTCTATTTTCCATTTTTTTGCGCATCATCAACCATAAATATAGATATGTGCTCATAAAAAATAAATACTCAGACATGTATGTATTTACATGATCCCATTTATAGCTGATAGCATAAAAATGTCATAAATGGCAGATAAGGCGCCGCCCACATGTCAACAATGTTACAATTTGTGAATATTTTTTCAATATCGACGGTTTTGGCTAGCGTCGATGAATGTGTAGGCCTAATTGTGTGTGCATGTGGCACGATAAAGTCGAAGTAATCGAACTAAATATATATTTACAATTGTGTAGAGCGAAATATAGATAATTGCTATGAGTGCAAGCTGTTTACGGTGTTGTCTACTTTCGAAAAGTGGTTGATTTTTTTTTATGTTTTCTATGCCCCGAACAGGGTGTATTAAGTTTGTGGCGAAGTTCGTATGTACATATGTATATATAATTGATCGGGGTGATGAGCTGAGTCGATTAAGTCATAGTCCTTAAAAGTTTTATATTTGACAAGATATCTTCACAAAATTTGACATGGATTATTGTCCAAAACAACGGTACAATCTGCGAGGAAATTCAGATTGGACCACTATGGCGTATAGCTGGCAAATTACTGTTTTTTTTGTGAAGGGTACCGGTGCAA
Organism: Bactrocera tryoni; assembly: GCF_016617805.1. Lineage (NCBI taxonomy): Eukaryota > Metazoa > Arthropoda > Insecta > Diptera > Tephritidae > Bactrocera > Bactrocera tryoni. The sequence continues at coordinate 72,129,731 of NC_052500.1, forward strand.
ACGAAGACAACGTTTTTTTCTTGGTTTTGTTTATTTTTAGAAAAATAAATTTATTTTTATTTTGTTGTATTATTATTTTTATAGTTTTACGTTTTCGTTTTTTTTTTGAATTTTTATAATTTTCGTTTTAGTTTTGATTTTCTAAAAAATTAAATTGTATGTTATTATTCTCTATGATTTGTTCTAATATTCTTTATTTTAGTTTTTTTGTCGTACTTTTTTGTAGAATTTTCTTTTATTATTTTTATTATTGTTACAAATTTTATTTTTTTCGAAATTTTGTTTTTGATTTCTTAAAATATGAAAAATGTTACTCTTATTCTATAAAATTTATTTTGTAATATTCTTTATTTTATTTGTGTTTTTTATTTTTCAAAGTTTCTTTGTTGTTTTTTTAATAGTTTTCGTTTAGGAGTCGTTTTTGTTAGCTTTTTAAGAAACAAATATCTTTATTATTTTGTGTTTTTTTTCAAATAATTTTAGGTTTTTTTTCGAAAGTTTGTATTTCATTGTTTCTTTAAACTGTTTATTATTATTTTGAAAGTTCTATTTTATTATTATTATTTTTTATTTTTGTATATTTTTTAACTTTGTATGCTTTAATGTTTGTTTTCTATGTTTTTTAATATTAATTGCATATAATTTTTATTTTGTTTTTTGTTTTTAAAAAATGTTTGTGTTTTATTTTTTGTTTTTTTTTTTGTAAAGAAAAAAAGTTTATTTAATTTTTTTTAAAACAAATAAAAAAATAAATATAACAAATATTATTATTCTATATTAAAAAACAATATCTAACAAGTCTTTCATTTGAATTAATGTATTAAAAAATTGTTTTTCCCGTTTGTATACTTTTTTTATAATTATTTTTAATATTTTTGGATATATACATATGTACATATGTATGTTGTTCTTATTATATTTTCTATAACTTTTTTTATTTTTTATTTTCTTTTTTTATAGCGTTAATAGTTTGTCTTAACTTTCTTGTTCTATGTTTTATTTTAATTTTGTTAATTAATTTTTTATAAAATTTTTTTTTTATTGTTTTTTAATATTTTTCCTTTTTATTAATTTTTTTTTTGGTTTCGAAAATTTGCATTTTACTGTTTCTTTAAAAATGTTTATTAGTTTTAAAGTTTTAGTTTGTTTTATACATATTTTTTTTAATATTGTTTTACATTTGCTTGAACGTTTTTATGTTTTCCTATTTTTTTATTTTTTAAAACGATTTTATTTTGCTTTTTATTTGTTTCTTTCTTCTTTCTTTTTCTTTTGTTTTTATCTTTTTCATTACATATTTATTTTCTTTTTTTGTTTTTTTTTTTAGAAAAAAATATTTTTATGTTATTTTTTCAATTATAAGGTTAATTAATGTTTTGTAAACAAATTTATTTTTATTTGTTTTATTAAATTTATTTTATTGTAAATTTAGTTCTTTATATCTTTTTTTAGAAAACAAAATATTTTTATGTTATTTTTTTAATTATAAGATTAATTACTGTTTTGTAAAAAAATGGTTTTGTTTTTTTTTTCTAATATTTTCCCTTCAAGCCTTACCATTTAGAGAATTTGCATTTCATTGTTTCTTTAAAAATTGTATTTAAATGTTAGTTGTAAAGGTCGTTGTTTTAAATATATATTTTCTTAATATTTTTTTATATATTCTATTTTTTATGTTATTCAATACGTTTTTTTTATATATTTTAAATGTTTTTGTTTGCTTTTTATTTATTTTTTATGTTTTTATTATTAGTTAATTTATATTAATAGGTATTTTTATCATTTATTATTATTTTTTGTTAAAAATTTGCTTATTATTATTTTTTTTAACTTTGTGCTTTTTTATATTTTTTTTATTTATTATTTATTATATTTTTTTGTGTTTTCTTTTGTCTTTTTTTTTACTATTTTCTTTATTTACTCTTAGTTTTTTTTTTAATATTAGTTTTGTATTTTTGTTTCTGAATTTGTTTAAAGTTTCAACTTTCAAATATTGTTGATTTTCACGCCGCCTCTTACGCACCACGCGTCATTGCCAAACAGCACGCACACGCACGCAAAACTTTTGTAAAACAACGCAATTTTTTTTTCGTTTGAAATTTATGGAAACTTGAAGTATCTGCAAATGGTAAAAAATAATCCATGACATCATCCCAAGCTCCCAAGCAATCCAATATATTCTACTAATTACTAATTTAGCAACATTTGATGAAAAGCAATGTGCTTATAAACGATTAAGTCAGCGCGAATGGAGCGATTAACACATACATGGCAATATGGTACAACTACAACAATAACCATAACAACAAAAAAGCACACCGTGGAAAAAGGCAATAATAAATTTGCTAGAAATGTCGATTGGTTAAACGGCGAGAGTTGTTATTAATTTTCCGCTGTAATAGTTATAAATAAAATGTATGATTTCTTTTTTCGTCATACGCGAATAAACCGAGAAATCGAATAATGCGACATGAGATCGTGTTGCCAGCAATAAATGAAAGGCAACAATACCAAAAACAATAATGTTAAAACAAAAAGCATTTGCTGGCATGTAACGAGTGCAGCAGTCATACAAAGTAACCACAACAACAACAACATAATTAGCTGAACAACAACAATAATAACAGTAGTAAACTAATCAAGCTAAGCACATCAATATCTGCTGCTTATTTATTACTTGCTAATGTCTAATTGCGATTGATGACTACCCAAGCGCTGCTGCTGCCGTCACGCTGGCTGCAGCGCGAGTTGCCACATAATACACAACGCAACACAGAACACGTGGCAACCAGCAGACGTGCTCGTACATATGCAACAGTTTAATTTTAAACACTTATTACACTCGTATTTCGTTGAGAAAATTGTGTGGTAAGCCGTCGGTGTGCTGATCATGACATCGCTGAGCGCTGTGAGGCTTCTTGGAAATCGCAAAAAATCGCAAACGATCAGTTACAATTGAACTTTTGTTAAGGCAGGCAACGGGTCAACTTCAGCTACCGGCTGTGCGCGCCAAACGTAAATGAAAATACAACAATACAAACAACAAATACCAAAGTGACAAAAACTCACTCACACATACTTACATGCATACCTACACACACTAAAAATCGCAAGGAATTTTATATACGTGCCTGTATGTGTGTATTTGCCACCCCATACCGGCGGCCTGTCAATTATAAGCACTTAGTAATGCTCGGCAAATAAAACGAAATAAATATCCGCTGTCAGCCATTAACCCCAACAGTGGAAATTCGAAACTGAAGCGTGTCAGCGGGCATTAAAAATTTCGTAAAGTCAGAATTTTTACATCATCGCCGAAAATTGAGACATTCGCGCGTCGCCATTAAAGCGTTCGACATCGGTCATCAAAGTTACGAGCGTTTAGCGTTCATTTTGCCTACTTTTGTCGAATTTTTTTGCATCGCGTTTGTTTTGAATGCTGAAAAAATGTGCGAAGGCGCCGGGGAAGTGGGCAAGGAAACGTATAAAAATACCAAAAAGGTAATATTTAAAAAAAAAGGCAGTGAAATTATAAAATTTATTAAGCTTTTCGAAGCTTTCATTTTCAATGAAAGTTATTTGTTTTTAGAAGCTTTCGCTTTAATTTTTTCAGTAAATATGTTTTAAAGTTTTTTTTTTAATTCGGAAGCTTTGATATCAACTAGAGCATTTCAAAGCTTTCATTGTATGGATTTCCATCGAACGCTATTTGTTTTTAAAAGCTTTCGTTCTTTTAGGAAATATGCATACATATTTTTTTTAATTCGCAAGCTTTTGATGTCAATTATAGCTTTTCGAAGCTTTCATTGTATAGATTTTCATCGAACGCTATTTGAGTTTAGAAGCTTCAATTCTTTTTTAGAAAATATTTTTTGTTTTTAATTTCGCAAGCTTTGATGTCAACTAGAGCTTCTCGAAGCTATCATCTAAACAGCTTTCACTAGAAGCTATTAAATAAATATTTTAAAGCTGTTACTTTGAATAAAAGCCTTTTTTGTAACAATAACAAAAACATTTTTAGCTAGGATTGCCAGTAAAGCTATGCAAAATTTTCACAGAAAGCTTTTTGGTGATTTAGTAGCTTAAAATATGTAATCGTTTGACTTCCACTAAAGCTCTTTGAAGTCTTCGTCTTAACAGCTTTCACTAAAAGTTACTTAATAAATGTTATAAAGTCTTCGCTGCGATGTATTCAATAAAAGTTTTTTGTAACAATAAAATAAATGTAAGCTTAGTCTACACAAAAGCGATTTTATGATTTAGTTAGCATAACAAAATATAATCGTTTGACTTTCACTAAAACCTATTTTTTAAATGTTTTAAAAGCTTTCACTAAATCAATGTTTTAGATATCTTAAATACTTTCACTAAAAGCTGTGTTTTAGACGTTTTAAAAACTTTCTCTATAAGCTTTTTGGTAGTTGTTTGAAAGTTTGCTCTTTGTAGCTTTCAACTTAAAAGCTTTCACTAAAAGCTATTTGGTTGATCTTTTAAAGGCTTTTAATACAGGGTGTTTTTGTTGTTAAAGTTTTCACTCAAAAATCTTTAGTTGTCGTTTGGTTTTGCTGTTATAAAATATTTACAATGCTTTGAGTGCCATTGAAAGCTCTAATTCTGTGAAATATCTTTTTAAATGTTACAACTTGAATAGATGTGAAAAATCTGATTATTAATTCCGAGTATTACTCACTGTGTCATGTAATGTATACTATACAATGTACGTTACTTTGTCGTTAATTGCGGTCAGCTGTCAGCAGTTATTAGTATCAGTTGAGTAAGTTATAAATGTCTTTTACACATATTATATAACTTTATACGTCATGAAGGTTTTATTTTAGACCCTAAAACATATAAGACATTCTTCTTTATTGACGTAGGCAGACATTGCTAACCTAAAATGAGCAAAGGCGGTACATACAAACTTTCTGAGGCTGTTTAAGGTTGTTGTCTTTTGTAAATTTGTTGGTTTGGACTCTTTTTCATGAAGACTCAGAATATTTCTTGGGCAAAACTTGCTTTTGATATTTTTACAAGTTGAGGTTAAGTTATATTATTGACTTTCAATGCTGTTTCGACGCCCATCCAATGATTCTGTATATATTTTTCAAGCCTGGCAAAGTACTATATGTATGTACTATATGTGGTCAGCTTCGATGTATAGTGTTACAACAAGAATAATTTTCAGTGTAAAAAATATACTATGTGATCATGACTGATGAGTTTACGTGATCTATTTCTACATACAGCAAGTATACAGTATTCTTCTACTAGAGAATTTAAGTATGTAAGTGTTACAGAATTTTAGAAAAAATTCCTTCACCTCACCTTTTACCTTTGACCAAATTTGCATGCTTCGGTAAGACCTGGCACAGATCGTTAATTGTAGCATAAATAATTGGATAAATAAATACAACAGAAGCAACAAATATACTAAGCTAACGTACTTCTCAGCCTTAAAGGGGGGTAAGATCCACTTGCAAGTCAGAAAAAACACGATTTTTTTTTCAAAGCGGTATTTTATTTTATAAAAGAGTATAAAAAATGTACCTTAACCAAATTTAATGTGCTTTAATAATCGAAGATTAGTTTTGAAAACGTTTTGGTTCACTTGATCCTGTAGTAGATCTCCAGGAGGACCACCGAAAAAAGGCATCTGGCGGTAAGGTAAAATTCGTTGCATAAAATTATTTCAAATTCAAAAACAAAAACAAAATATATTTTTGTAATATATTTTGAAATTTTTGTGTGTGTTTACTAGTAAATATTTTGATTTTTGAGATAACCGATTTTTGTAGAAAAATTTAGACCAGCCACTAGGACTTAAAAATCCCAATTATTATCAAAAATTTTGTACCTTCGTTCACTAATTGGAAAATGTAACAAAAAAGGTCGTTTGAAATTTTCAATAAAAAAATTTTAATTAAAAAATGTTAACTAAAGTTTTTTTATTGAAAAACAATTAAAATAAATAAAAGAAGAAGTAAACTAAAAATAAGCATATTAAAAATTAAGAAAATAATTAAGAGAAAATTAAAAAAAACTAAAACCATATAAAATAATTAACATAAGTTTAAAAAATTAAATAAGTTTAAAAAATTAAAAAAGTTTATAAAATTAAAAAAAAATTAATAATCAAAAACAATTTAAAAATAAAAAAATTAAAAATTTTTAAATTTTTTTTTAAATTTTTTTTTTTAATTATTTCCAAATTTCATATTCCATATTATTTCCAAAAATTCCGTATTTGTGGATATAAAATTTGATTAGATTATTTTTACGTCACAAAGTTAAAAAATTTGAAAAGTTTAAAAAATTAAAAAAACTTAAAAAAATTAACAATTAATAACAATTTATAAATTAAAAAATCAAAATAATAAAAAATTAATAAAAAAAAATTTGTTATTGTTTTTTTTTTTGTTTGTTCAAAAAAGAATATATTCCATATTATTTCCAAAAATTCCGTATTTGTGGATATAAATTTTAATTAGATTATTCCTACGTCGCACTTTAACTTTTACTATACTATAAATATCTATATAAAAAATATGTTCCACATTATTATCAGAAACCTTATACCTTCGATCATTAACTGAAAAATGTAGAAAAAGGTCGTTTGAAAGCTTCAAGTTGATCGGTTCAGCCGTTTTGTTGAAATTTTCGCACCGACTCTGGAAGCCGCGTTTCGAGAAAAAGGTGTTTAAAGCTTAAATGCTGCATAAACAAAATTTGATTTGCTGAAACTCACAAGTGGATATAAACGCTTAAACGAAGATACTTACGTTTACAGTTGCCAGTCAGTGTCTGGTATGTCACTTAGCGCCACAAATAAATACCCTTAATGGGCGCTCAAAATCAATGGAGTTTCCTAGTGATTAGATTACAACCGATATCGCGCTGATAACTTTGCTATTTACAATTACTTATCGGTGCTTTAGGTTACTTATTTTTTGAAAAAATATATAACTACGTTTTTGTTTTTGTTGCACTTTGTGTTGTGTTTGTTGCTTGACACTCAAATTACTACGCTTTTGTTTACTCGTTGCGTTGCAGCGCCTCTCTACCTCACACACATATCTACATGGAGACACAAAAAAAAACTCATTTGTGAGCAGTCGAGTTGTGGAGTTGCGGCCGAACGCGCGGACGATTCATTTGCGTGCGGACGTTCAAGCGAAGCGGTCAGAAAAATTTGTTAGCTGGCAAAAAAATTATAAAGAAAGAAGAAGAAGAAAGCATATACATATGTATGTGTTGAAGTGAACTGTGTGTTGATTGTGAATTTAAGTGCGTGAGAATTGCAAGAAAATAATTTTTTTTTTTCAATTAAAAGGCCAACATTTTGTTATAAGTGCGTGCGTGATGTCATCATAGGCAGATGCAACAAGTTAA
>NC_052500.1:72137219-72199405 GCF_016617805.1 Bactrocera tryoni
TTGGTAAATTAAATTTAACTCCAACAAGTTAAAAATTAAAAATAATATAAAATTGAAAAATAATATATTTTTTTATTGAAATATGTTTTTTTATTTTCGATTTAAACATATTTTTTCCAAAATTTACATTAAATGTTTGTTTCGTGTAAATCGAAATATTCAAAATATTAAAAAAAATATAGTGATTCCATGAAAAATAATAATTGAAATAATCATTAAAAATACTAATTTTGAAAAAAAAAAATTAGTTGAAAACAAAAAATAATAATATCGGAAAAAATTAAAAAAAATAATAATTTTGAAAAAAAAATTATTTGGTTCGTTTAAAATATATGTATAAAAAAATAAGTTAAAAAAATATATATGTATTCGATTTTGTAAAAGAAAGTACGCAAGAATTTTAATTGCTTTGATAAAAACAAAAAAAAAACAACGAAGTTAAAAAAATAATATAAAATTGAAAAAAGATATATTTTAATTGAGTTTTTTTATTTTTTTTATTTCTTTTCCCAATTTTTGATATACATATATTTTTGAAATTTATTTTTTATTTAATTTTTTTATTGATAAAATTGATAAAAAATTTTTATACATTTTATTTATTTAAGAACTCATAAAAGCATTGGAATTTTGCAAAAATTTAAACTATCACATTGTAATAATAAAACCAAAAATAAATTTTTATTGTTTTTTATAAGCAATTTAGTTTTTCTTAATATTATTTTAACTGCCAGCTTTGCGCTATGATGATTGAGAATGTAATTGAAAATAAAAATATTTATGACCACATAAAAATGATAATTACAACATATACAATATCAAACTGATTAACAAAATTCTATGTGTTTTTCGTAGCATTTCGTCGTTGTTGCTGCGCAGTGTATTTGTTTTATTAATATTTCCGATTAATACTTGTTTTCATGAACACAAATTTTTGAACTTTAACCTCTTTTCAAATATATAAACAAATAAAAGACGAGCTTTAATTGCCGCGAAATGTGAAAATATGGCGCATTTATTGATTTCGTGAGATAGCAGCGGCTCAGCAGCGCCACCGAGCGCCTAATAAACTACTCAATAATCTTCGCAGCGCCATGCCTAGGGCATAGAGTCATAGCATGGCACATTGGGAGTGCTTTAATTACACACATCCCTGCAGTCTAGCGCCAGCCGCATTTGCATACGCGTGGAATTTTATTGACTTTGCACTCTTCCGCTTGTGCCACTGACGTGCGCTGTCGCCTTAGCGCGCCCAGCCGTTGCATTCAATGTCGCTTTCGCGCTGAACCGCGTTTGGCGCGTCATTTGTCTAATATTCGTTTGTTGCTTTTGTTTTTGTAAATTGTTTGCCCGTCCAAAGTGCGCTCGTGGTTTTGGCTGGTGGTTATTGGCGCATTACAAAACCGTTGGATGATTTCATATCCACGATTTGTGTTCGAACGGCGCATTTAGGCGTCCAAAGCACGAAGAAGCCGAAGTAAACAGCAAAAACTAGCTACTTGTAGGCTAGTTAGCGACCACTCATCTCTTTGGCGCTTTGTTTGCCTGCGCGCGCGTTGGCGTTGCTGCTGCCGCTGCCGCTGCCGCGCTTCCCGCGCAATGATGCAATCGCTTGTTGTTGTGGGCAACAAAAACTTGCACGGCAGCTACCAGCATGCCTACTATCGATTTTTGCTTCACTTCTTATTACCGCTAGTTTGGGTTGTCTTCTTTGGCGGCTTTCCCTGCTGGCGCACGCCATCTTCGCCGCTTCGAGGCTGCAATGCATTTGTGCGCAATCGTCACACGGTCAGTGACTTAGATACCAGCTCATCTATGTGGTTGTTAGCGTCTGACACCGTTAACGCCGCCCAGCAGCACAGCGAAGTTAGAACTGTGCGGTTGGAAGTGGCCACCTGTTTTGTTTTGTAAATAGTATTTTTTTATAAATAATTTTTAAAATAAAATATTTTTTAAAATTAATTAAAATAATTATACAAAATTTCTAATTTTTATTTTTTAATTTTTTTATTTACAGAGAAGTTCTTAACGCTTGGCGTGCCAAAGCGCGTTGCAATGTCGTGCCGGCGGAGCGCACACAGGAGCTCTTCCATGAGCTGAGTTTCCATCCAAGTGAGAAGCAAAGTAAGTATTTCGAAAATTTGAAAAAAAAACAATAAAAAAAAAATTACTGGAAAAATTACTGGTAAAAAGGTTAAAAACAATTTTAATAGTAACCAAAAAAATAAAAAAAAAAAATAATAGATTTAAAAAAAATAATAATATTAAAAAAAAATTATACAAAATACAAAAATTAATAAAATTGCATCCAGTTGAATATGGAAAACTAAAATTTTATTCAAAACTAAAACATAAATTTGTTTTGTTGGAGACGAACTCCTGATTCGTGCCTGAAACTTGCTCTGAACATAACCTCCTGCTTAGTTCATATAGGACTCTGTTACAAAGCGCGAAGATAGTGGCTTGAAGCAGGGACTCATTAGAACAAAAAGAACACACCACAACAAGAACAAAAACAAACAAGAAACAAAAATGGTGAGAACGATGAATACGAGACCGACTTCCGTAGGAATAGCTAGATCTCCTATAATAACCGCCACTCCAAAACAACCGGACAAAACTGAAAAAAAAGACAGGCTTCAGAGAAACTCCAGCTACACAAGTAGGATCTGCAAAACAAGGAGAAGGGAAGGGCAACACAGATGTCAGTTAATATTAAAGCGAGCAGCAAAACAAGAGCCGGGCGCTACTATTAAAGCTGGAGTTGGGGTAGACTAAAAAATCCAGCTGCTTCGAGGCACTGAAGACCTCACTTCAGGATTCTGCAAATGTGACCGACCTTAGATTAAAGGTCAATATAGAAATTAGAGACCTCGACGCCCTTACGACAAAGGAGAAAGGCGGAGAGACTGTAAAAGAAGCTTTACAGGACTCTAACGAAAACTTGACGATCAACATTACGGCGCCAAACGGAAGAGAGCTGGTAAGAACGTATATAACGCTTCACCAAGATAAAGCTGACGCTCTGATACGACATGCACACGTTAAAATTGATTGGGTAAACTGCAGGTTGCGACTCAAAGAAAACGCTTAAAAGTATTTCCGCTGCTTTGGAGCAGGGAGCTTAACTTGGCATTAGAAAGGGCCCGTACTTGCATAAAATCTGGGTAACCAGATCACAAATTGAAAGAGTACACATAGACTCCCTTATGCTGCCTCTGTGCAGAGACCAAACACGAAAAGGTCGACGACACCCCGCGGAGGAATAGTGTCGAGTTGGCAGTCCTTGGTGGGATAATAATCTGGGTCCTTTCCGGTTACATAGATCCGACCGCCCTGGGAACGGATCCGACGGTTCAGTTTGTATAGCAGCTAGATGCTATAGTGATCCGACATCGGTGGTTCCAACAAATAAGCTGCATTTTGGAGAGATGAGGACGTGTGTGAAATTTCAGTACGATGTCTCAAAAACTAAAAGACTAGCTCGTGGATGGATTGACGAACGGACAGACAGATCGACATGGTTTAATTGGCTCAGCTCGTCATCATATACATATATCTTTGTTATGAGGTTTCTGACGTTTTCTTCTGGGTGTTAAAAGCTTCGTGGCAAACCCCGACTGTGTATAGAAATGAGCAAATAACATTTAAAGAAAAAAAACTGACCTTTTAAGAAAATATATAAAACAAATAAATGATTGAATCGAATTAAATCGAAATTATAACATTAAATTAAAAAGAAAACAATAAATTTGGATTTCAGCTAACTTGAAGCTGATTTTCATTTAAACAAATTACAATTAATTAATTAAAGTAATTAATAATTAATTAAAATTAAATGAATAATTAATTAATAAATAATTAAAAGTAAAAGTTAATTAAAATAATTAATATCTAATTAAAATTAATCAAGAATTAATTAAAATAATTAATTAAAACTAATTAATAATTATTAATTTTTTTCGTTTCCAGTCACCGAAATGCTACAAACAGCCAAATTGTTGGCACGCAAAGGCAGCCGCCAATCGAATGGGCTCACTTTTGGTGAATTTTGTGTGCTGGCAGCCGATCTAAAACGCTTTCGGTGAGTTAAAACAAAGACAATTATTTAATAAACAATAAATAATTTTGTAATAATATAAAAATTTTTCCTAACCTCAACAGCACATCGACTTTCTCGCCGTCGATTTGCGACAAGGTAAATCTATTAAGCTCTCTACAGCAGGAAAACAATGACAATAGCAGTCGTGTTGTTGAGGCTAATAACGGCACCGTGTGCCACACGGCAACAACAACAGCAACGGGCACCGAATTGCGTAGTACAAAATCCTTAAGTAATGTCGAAGACTGTAAGCGAAAATTGTCAAAGGGTGACACATCGGCACCGGTTGAGGTATTCCTAGGCGGTTCATGTAATCCCACCACCTGGCGGGCCGATGTCGCCATACCAGCGTTGAATGAACTGGGCATTTCCTTCTATAATCCCGTAAGTTCTTTGATGGTTTTATGTGAAAATTACCTATTTTCATAATTTTTTTTCCTTCCTTGCGACTTATAGCAAGTATCTGATTGGACGCCTGATCTCATCGAGCTGGAACATCGCGCCAAAGAGAAGGCGCGTGTTTTGTTCTTCGTTATGGATTCGGAGACGCGCGCTTCTGCTGGTGCCATTGAGGCGGCACATATAGCGGGTCAAAACTGCAAGCAGCTGGTGTTGGTACTACATCCATATAAACGTAATCAATCTATACTTAATGAGCAAATATCCCAGCAGTAAGTCTATTACATGTGATGACTTTACTAACTCAAAGAACACACACTAATTTGTTGTTGCTTTTCTTTACTTTCTTTCTATACTTAACAGAGAATACATTGACCTCCGGCGCAATCAGTTAATATTGAAGGAATTGGTCACACGTCGTGGCCTACCAGTTATGGATGATATACCATCGGGTCTGCAGCGCACCAAAGACATTTTGGCTGGCATTAGAGATCCACCCTCGAATATAGCAACGATTTTAGTGTAAGTTCATGTCAGAAAAAAAAAAAAGAAATTTTTATATTAAATTATATTTAATAAATATTTTTTTTAATTTTCTCACCACACAGTGTCGTGCGTGGCGCCTTCGATCGCGTTAATCCCGTGAACGGCGCCATCACAGTTGTACAATGTCAACGCGCTCTCTTATATTTAGGTTACGCTCAGAGTCTAGTTAAATTAGACAATTTAAATAAGATAATCGCCACACAACGTGAAACGTTGGAAGCCCTACAAAAACGCAGTACAAAATCTGGTGCTCAACCAGAACTTAATAGCAGCGAGCATGCCACTAAGAAGAGCTCATCCGCAACATCGTGCAGCTCCGACACACCCACACACGCTTCGTTGAACGAATCGTTGGATGTCGACTTTGATTTATTCTGCGTGATTTCGGCTTATCTCTCGGTGCTGCAGCAGGAAATACAAGAAAGTGGTTGCATTTCGCCCATAAAGGGCACAAATGTGCCACCACCGCCGGTCTATCTTACCAATATGCAAGGTAAATACATTTTATACCAGGAAGTGGGTAAATTAAGTTTAGGACGAAGTTTGTAACGCACAGAAGGACATGACGAGCTGACTCGATTTAGTCCAGCCTATCTGTCGGTCTGCATATATGTGCCACACTCTCTCAGTTTTTGAGATATCGCTCTAAAATTTTGCACACAACCCTTTCTCTGCAAGAAGTTGCTCATTTATCGGAATCGCCGATATCGGGCTAGTATAGCATATAGCTGTCATACAAAAGCAACGTTCAAAATCAAGTCCTTGTATGGAAAACTTTTTTGTTTGACAAGATATCTACACGAAAACCGGCACAGATTATTGTCGAAGCCAGCTCCACAATCTCCGCAGAAATGGTTCAGATCGGACCACTATAGAATATAGCTGCTATACAAACTGAACAATCGACTTCAAATCTTTGTATGAAAAACTTTTTCTTTTGACAAGATATATTCACGAAATTTAGTATGGATTATTTTCTAAGACAACAATGTAATCTCCGAAGAAATTGTTCAGATCGGTTAGCTATAGCATATACCTGCAAAAAGCATACAAAAGGAATGTTGAACATCAAGTCCTTGTATGAAAAACTTTTTTGTTTGACAATATATCTTCACGCAATTTGGCACAGATTATTATCGACGCCAGCTCCACAATCTCCGCAGAAACGGTTCAGATCGGACCACTATATAATTTGGCTGCAGTACAAACTGAACAATCGCAATTAAGTCCTTGTATGGAAAACTTTTGCTTTTGAAAAGATATATTCACGAAATTTGGTATAGATTATTTTCTAAGACAACAATGTAGTCTCCGAAGAAATTGTGCAGATCGGTTAACTATAGCATGTAGCTGTCATACAAAAGGAATGTTGAACATCAAGTCCTTGTATGGAAAACTTTTTTGTTTGTTTATAAAAAATTTTGAAGAGTTTATTTTCAATCGTAGATTTTTAAATTTTTATTTTTATTTTTTTTTTTTTTAATTTTTTTAATTTTTTTATTTTTTTATTTTTTTAATTTTTTAATTTTTTATATTTTTTTTATTTTTTTTTTTATTTTATTTTTATTTTTTTTTAAATTTTTTTTATTTTTTAACTTTTTTGTTTTTGAATTTTTAAATTGTTTTTATTATTTTTGTTCTTTTAATTGAAACAAAATTTGTAATTATAATTATATTTTTGTTTTTACTTCCTTCCGCAGGTGATGAAAGCAATTTTGCTATCAGCTATTTTACCAGTAAAAATATTTCACGCACCTCCAGTCAAACAAGCGTACCCGGCAGCGATGAACGTCACAGCAGCACGGATTTGTTGAGTCGCAGTCGTGATAGTGGCACCTCCTCACCGCAACCGTTAGATCAACCGATGAAATCACGTTCGGCCGCACAGTTAGGTAAAGCAAAAACAAAAATTCTTGTCAACATCGAATCTATAGAAACAACCGAAATCACAACAACTATCCAAACTGCTCATACACCAACAACACCACCTAATACTTCTACCACTACCGCCACAGCTTATCCAATATTGAGCGCACACTCAACAGCCGCAGCCGCATATCCGCTGGCGCAATTGAACGCCAGCGCCGCACAACTGCACTCAACCTATCCAGATAGCAGCGTAACAGCGGAGGAGGAGAGCGACTCCAATGATTCGGTATTCTCATCCAGCAGTTCCATTAATTCGGTCAATTGCAATTATGGTGGCAATAATGAGTTCTTAACCTTCGCCGGCACCGATTTCCGTGATGTCTACCTTGGTGGCAGTTGCTTTTTGCGCACCAAGTGGCGTCAAGACATCGCTATGCCGTATTTGAAGACGAAAGGCGTCACCTTTCATCCACCCGCGCTGCATGAGAGTTTGCAAGCAACACAGCTGGACAGCAGCTTGCCGGATAAAGTGTACGAGGATGCACGTCAATTGGGCGCCGCACAGGAGAAGTCGCTAAAGCGTACACGTCGAAAATATCGTGGCGCCGCTTTGGAGGAAGAGGAGGAGGAAGAGCTGACCGTGTCGGAGGAGACCTACAGCTGGGCATTGCCACCGATGCGTCCGAGTCTGTACAATCCAGCGTTGCTGGATGCCAGTCGTGTGCTGTTGTTCGTCATCACGAATGAGACGCGCTCGTTGGCGCCCATGACGCTGGCGGCACATTGCATCGGCTTGATGTACAATGTGGTGTTGGCCGTGCAAATGCTGCCCGACGATTGTGTGATCAACAATGAGAAGGTTGGTAGTACATATTTACATATATACTATTATATATTTGTTTTTGGTTTGCACTGAAAATTATTAACTCAATTCAATTTTTTCTACTTTTCGTGCTATAGCTCACGCCGGCCGCTATTAAGGATTACAATCGTGGTCGTTCGTACCTAATCGATTTGGCCAAACGTCAGGGTGTGCCTGTTTTTAGCGATTTGAAGGCAGCTTTGGAATGCACTGTGGACAAGATAAAAGCGTGCAACTCGCGTGGCAGTCGTTATGATTGAAGTGTTGTATCAAAAAAACTAAAAAAATGCACAAAACGCAACAACAACACGCTCACAGTCTCTAAGCGCAGTTTACCACACACACGCCTACGTCAAGTACCTACAAGCAAACAAACATAAACAAATTTGGGCAGCAGATTTTAGCAGAATTTTTTTCAAACTACATATACTATGCATATAAACTATAGATATATATATATGAACTATATATATATATGTATTTATATGTACTTTATATATTAATTACTAGCAATTCCGCGTGAATACAACTTTTACTTAACTACATTTGTAATAGTTTAATAATTTTTAATTGTATGATGATGCTTCAATACTATTTCAACATAGTTACTTAGCTGATAAAATGGAAATTGAACGCGCATGCGTGCACGTTTTGTACGCTTTAGTTGCCTTAACTGTACGCCAAGCTACTAATTCTTATCATATAAGTGCTCTATATATATTTTAACTTAATTTAATTTAATTACACTCTAATTTACATATACACAAACACACATATATCTAAATATAATTGTCTTTAAACAAAAAAACAGAAAAAAAAAATGCCTGTATATACAATGCAAACAATAAAAAATGCTAAATCAATTTTAAAATTACAAAAATTTTACATACAAATAGCATATAACATAATATTAATAACATACATACATATATACGTACATTTAAACAAACTAAAATAATATCTATTAATAATTACCTAAAAGCCTAACTTAAATAAATGAATATACACATAAATATACATAAATACCTTAAATATACAATTACCTACTATACTAGCCTGGTAATTTTAAGCGTGATGATGTTTGCTAATAATAAAACAGATACAAGTGTATGAGTTAACACAGCAAATATATTTTATTTATCAACAAAAAAAAAACGTTAGCTGTTGCACCGAAGCTAATATACCCATCACAGGTGCATTTCTTTTAGTAACTATGTGTCCAGTTTGTATGGAAGCTATATGCTATAGTAATCCGATTTGAACAATTTTTTCGTAGATTACATTGTTGCCTTAGAAAATAATCCATATCAAATTTCGTGAAGATACATTGTCAAATGTGAAAGTTTTCCATACAAGAACTTTATTCCGATCGTTCAGTTTATATAGCAGCTATATGCTATAGTAATCCAATCTGAACAATTTCTTCAGAGGTTATAGTATTATCTTAGAAAATAACCTGTGCCAACTGTTGTGAAGATACATTGTCAAATGTGAAAGTTTTCCATACAAGCATTTGATTCCGATCGTTCAGTTTGTATGGCAGCTATATGTTATAGTGGTCCGATATCGACAGTTCCGACAAATCAGCAGCTTCTTGAAGAGAAAATGACGTTGGCAAAATTTCAAAATGATGTCTTAAAAACTGAGGGACTAGTTCGTATATATACAGACAGACGGACGACAGACAGACAGACGGACATAGCTAAATCGACTCAGCTCAACATACTGATCATTTATATATATACTTTATAGGGTCTCCGACGCTTCCTTCTTCGTGACAAACTTAATACTCGTATAACCTGTTCAGGGTATAAGAACGTTAACTGTTGCACCACAGCTACCAGGTTGTTCAATAAGTTTTGTCGTTTGATAAAAAAAACACAATTTTATTACTTAAAATACATGAACATTAATAACACTTGCTCCAATCTGTGGATCCCCTCCCTGAAGTGAGCATACGAAAGGTCTGCAAAATACGCTTCAACCGCCGTTATGACCTCTTCACTTGATGAAAAACGCTTGCCACGCATTAAATTTTTTCAATTCCGGAAGCAAATGGAAGTCGCTGGGGGTCAAATCTGGTGAATACGGTGGATGCTCCAACAATTCGAACTCTAATTCATGGGTTCGAACTTTAATTCATGGATTCGAACTCTAATTCATGGATCCGAACTCTAATTCATGGATTCAAACTCTAATTCATGGATTCGAACTCTAATTCATGGATTCGAACTCTAATTGCTCTTGTGACACGATGCATTGTCCTGATGAAAAAGTATTTTTTTCTTCTGTAAACCGGGTCATTTTTGACGATATTTTAACTACAACTGGTCTAGGAGATTGCAATAATATTCAGAATCAATTGTTTTACCAGTTTGTAAGTAATCCACAAAGAAAATTCCTTTTGCATCCCAAAAAACTGATGCCATAACCTTCTTGGTCGATTTCCGGACACGAACTCGTTTCGAAGCCGAACAATCAAGCTCACACCACGCTTTAGCCTCTTGTTTTGATTTACGATCACTGGTGATAGGCCCAAGTCTCATCCATAGTGATGAATTGACGCACAAAATCCACTTTATCCTTTTTAAAACGCGCCAAATGTTGCTGAGAAAGTCGCATTCGAATGTGTTTTTTGTTCCATTGTTAGCGAATGCGGCACCCATTGTGCACACAGCTTTCTAAAACCCAAAATTTCACTTAAAATATGGCTCACACTGCCTAATGAGATGTGTAGAGCCTCTACGAAATCTCTCTCTCAGTCAAACGAGGTATTTCTAAATCCATATCCTGTATGTTGACTATGATTTCTGGTGTAGATGCGTTCATCAATCGTCGCTGGCTTGTTGGCATAGACCATAGACTTGAGGTAGCGCCACAGGAAATAGTCTAACGGGGTCAAATCACACCACAGAAGCCGCCGGCCCATTTTTTCGTGATGCAATGGTGACTCATGGGTACGTGTGGATTGCTGCCTGACCAATAACGCATATTTTGCTTATTGATGAAGCCATTCAGGCAGAAATGAGCCTCATCGGTGAACATTATTTTTCGATGAAAATCCGGATCATTTTCAAGTTGTTGCTCAGCTAAAGTCATGAAAACGACAATACTGGTGGTCAAGCGGCTTCGGTTCTTGCGTCAATTTAATCTTGTAAGGATGTAGTACAAGATATTTTCGCAAAATTCGCCACAACGAGGTCACAGAGATGACGAACGCTTGAGAACAACTTGTGAGAGGCTGATTTGGGTCTTCCTCAATTGATGCGAAAGTGGCAGTTATATTCTCGACACTATGGGCACTTGTCCGTCTCACTGATACGGGAACATTTTGTATTGTGATTTGGATTCAAATTGTTCCACTAGATTCTCAACTGTAGATCTGACAGGACGATTACGCCGACCATAAATTAGAAGTAGCGCTCTGTCTGCTGTTTCGACGCGGTCCGACCTTACGGAGAGGAGTGTCGGGAGTGTAGGATTAGCCGGGCATGCAAAGAAGTGATTAGAATCATGCGGTGACTCGTTGCATGGTTGACATATATTTGATAGGTCGGGGTCAACTCTGGATAAGTAGCAGTTTAACTGGCTACAGTATCCAGAACGAAGCTGCGCAAGAGTCACTCTGTTCCTAGGAGGCGGTTCCGTTTCAAGTGGGTGACTGCAGGGATGGTTTGTACAAAAACATCCCAGCAGAAACTGTTTGGAGAGGACTTTATAATGCTCCTTAACTGAGAGCTGAAGGAGCACATACTGTATAGTGTCTTGTCTAAAACTATTATTGACAATTGCAGGTTGATCCCATTAGGTCCTCTAGCTTTTGGCTTAACATTTGCTGCGGGCTTGCAGAAGACGCCTCAGTGACGCTCACTTTATGGGCGCAACAGCCGAAAAAACCGCTTCCTTCAAAGAAATATAAAAATGCGGATTACTTTCGCTAAGACTAATGGAGTGAGTAAGAAAATGTTCGGAAACGAGTTTAGCGGGCGATGACACTAAAGTTAATTGGATTGGACCGGAAGGTAGAACATTTGTTCATCGTCCGAAAGGCCAATCCCTAAACCCAAGTTACACCAAAAAAAAAAACGTTGAACCTGGTGGAAGTAATGCCAAAGTGTGTTGTGCGTTTTCGTGAAATTGAGTGGGACCGTTGGTCGGAATTGATGTTTGAATGGATCAGAGTTCCTGTTTATACATTCTCAGACACACAATAAAACTATTCTTATTTGAGTCAATGCCTGTAAATTGGATGTTCATGCATGATGATAGTCCGAAACATGCAGTTAAAGCAGTAAAGGATGCGTGATCTACCGAAAATATTGATGTATAAGAATGGCCAACGCCAAGTCCCGATCTTAATCCGTTTTTCTACCTTTGGAATGAAATAAAAGTTAAGATAAGTGTGTAACTCAGCTATTTCAATTCAAAGATGTGACAGGATCCCTCATCGGATACATTGTTCCAATAGCCTGGCTCTGCTTCCTTGCGAATGTGGGACAGTCAAGGAGTATGTGCTGTTAATACAGCAAGCAAATTTTTTTATTAAGCTTTTCCAGAAACAGCTTCGTTCGGCAAAATCCAGACTTGATGGCAGTAGCGATTTTTACAAGCCATTTGCCACTCCCGAAAAACACACGCAATAATCTGTATGGAGCCAAACGAAGAAAAGCTCCAGTCCTATTGGATTGGTCGCCGATATTTCTTTCGCTAAAAGGTCGACAGATTCGTTTCATTTAATGTCTTTGTGCCCTGAGTGCCAAGAGATCTTTTTAAATTTCCAATAACGGTTACAAATTTTAAACCACAGTTTCCTAGTTTGAAGCAGTAGGTTTTTTTCCGCTTTGTTTGCTGCCATTCGCAATAAATAAATGTCGGAAAGAAAGTCATTGTGAATGTCTACCAAAACCAGAGAACGTAAATTATAAACGATATGCCAGAGAACGTTACGTTGTCGGTAAAGCAGTTCTCAGTTGACATTCGCGCAGAGACAGTAGGAACATGTGGAGCAAGTTTCATTAAGATATCTTAACATTAATTTATCATTTAAAATCTATGTCGTCCCCCTGAAACATAACTGCCTTGGCTACAATACTCTTGTGTCAACGTTTTTTTCAATCCTAGAAACGCTTGTTAAGGTCAATTTCCGGAATAGCCTTCAATGCGCTTTTTGGCCGGTCGGAATTAATTCGGTATGCACCACACCTCGATAATCGAAGAAAACTGCCAACACAACTTTGATTTTTACCTGTTTTGACGTGGTTTTTTGGCTTCGGCACAGCTTTGGCACGATATTCGGCCGATTGATGGTCTGTTTCCGGGTCGTAAGCATAGATCCAGGATACATCGTGTTGATCATCGGTGGATGTTGATGGCGCCCTGGACGTGGTTCGTTGTCAACGCGTTCTCGACGCTCTTTGAATAATTTGTACGAGTACCAATAAGAAACACATGCTCGCGGCAAGCAATTATCACCGGATGCCTTTTTCAATATTCTGAATGTTTTGGCACCAGAAATTTGATGATTATTTTGATGTGACATTTGGCACAGATGTCACTGACAGTCATACAAACGTAGAAAAAGCAAATATTCCTACGAATGTGTTTTCGTGCGAAATTTAAATTTAAAAATCTTACTATTTTTTGCTCACAGTATATTTGAAAGGTTTTACATTCTGATATCATCACGTAATCGGTTGAATAGATGTTTTAATATAATCTTTGAAGGTTATGTTATACATATTTGAAAATAGTACAATGGTTGGCAATATAGAAACTGGTGCCTCCATTAGTGTAACATTTATACCCCAAATTGCATATTTCCGATTTAGCAATCTTGACCCAATATTATATTCATAAACATTCAATCATTGTACGGCAGTTTTTTAATTGCCCTGGTTAGCCTCATCACACAAACATGGATGGATTTGGGATGCAAGAAAAATCTACGGTTATTGGTTGCAAGCCCCAATCGTCGAGTGTGTTTTTGCATGGATTTTCTCCGTCGCATTTTTCCCGCAAAATTGGTGTAATATCCTTTTCTGTGCAATCATCAATAGCACAATTAAGAAAAAAAGAGGACGAGTGTCTTATTGCTTTACTAATACGAATTGTATAATCCAAGGGGCAGTTAAGTTCAAATTCGCTGGAACTAAAGCGAACAGGTCGCTGACAAAAATAAAAAAAAAAATTGGTAAATTATACTATTCTATCCTTTGTTACTTTTACCTGTAATTCTTTTCTTTCTCGTATAGGTGTTAATACATCCGCACAGTAATATTCCACATCTACACCCAAACCCTCTGTGTCTCTATCAGAAAATAGGCATGATCTCTTGTTGTCACACAACTTTTTTATTTTTTCGGTACCGTCCCGCTCTACGCAGTCACCCGTGAGACATGCTAGCCCAAACGAGAAAGCAGCGACTGCCCAGGGCATGCTACTTATGGTGGCTCGTTTTACTCTAATGAAAGTATTTTTGGGACAATCAAATTCCATCTTATCATCCGATTCTATGTATTTTTTATTGATCGACGAAAAATGACTGGCCGTTAATTTTCGATTTACCGCTTTACAGAATCCAACATAATAATCGAAAGGATCATCATTAGTTGATGGCTTCGTGTTGCATGCGGTTGGCGGTTGTGGGATTTGGTTTTCGGATCGTTTCTCTCTATGTCTATCGCGAATGTAAAACTCTCCATTAACTATTTCCCAATCCTCTGCATCGAATGGAAAAGGTGTAGTTCTTCTGTTGACAATATCTAAATTGGTCATTATTTGATGAAACAAATTTACATCTGTAGAATCATTAATATAAAGTCGCATATCGCGATTGAGATTTTGTAGAGCAGTAAAGTGTGTGTCGTCGTTGATTATTCTATTTGCGTACTGCTCGAATGCGTTACCGGGATCTCCGCCTCTCTGGTTCAGGGGATCGTCATGGTGACGAATATTCACCTGCGGCCCTATAAATATATTTCCGGGTAACCATGAAAGTGCTGCAAACATTTCTTCCCATGGATCAATGATGATAACCACTTCATCGTTGTCAGGAAACGGATTTTGATGTTGTATAGATTCGCCATTGGCAATAAATTGTGCCACTATTGTAGAAATGTATGCTGATAAGTATTGTGCGATGCGCGTTGCTCTACTGGCTTGTTTCACGGCAAAATTAAAAAAATTACGCAGAATCTCATATGGTATTATGTGATGTCGGCCACCATCATAACAATTATCCTCAAATTGAAACTGAGTAGGTGGCACCAATGAAGTATGACGCGGGCGGTTCAACATAAAAGAACATGGATTTTCTCGCCACACGACAACATAACTTATTTTGCTGGTATATCCTACTGAACCTAAAAGAAATAATTACAAAATCTGCATTGAACTCGAAATTCATGCCCTTACCGAAATAAAATAGGCAAAAGAATAACACAAAAGTTTTGAGCACCATTTTTCACCGAGCTAAACAAACACTCGACTTGTAAACTTGCAGGATCAAAATTTCAACAGCCTGATCGCACGCGAGTACCCTCTTGACTGAATGATTACACAGAACGATATAACGTTATGCACCGAATACTGGACATATTTATACTCGTATTAATATTTAATCAAAGTTTTTCCAAGAAAAGTTCATCGGTAATTTTAAACTTATCTGTAAGACATAACAGCGTTCTGATTATGCTGAGTTGAATGCGTGAATTATATTTATGATGTATGTATAATGTCGGGAATAACCACAATGTACATATGTATGTATGTATTTATATTGATAAAGATCTCGGGCGCGCTAATGCTTACAGTCGGATGATTAAGTTCTTTTTGTTATTTCTTTCAGATGATTAGTAGTTTCTTCTGATGGGTTTTACAAGTAAATTATTTTTATTGCGAAGTAATGTATTCAAAATTCTTAGAACTGTTGCTTCGTTTGCAAGAAATGTGCTATGATTAATCGCTAGCTTTTTAGAACATGATAGCGGGTTTCTTATATTTGACATATTTGGTATCTAAGGGATTGAATAATTTTGATTCGAATTGAACAATTTTCGGACGGAAAGTGCTTACATCATTACATCTTACATTACAAGAAAATTTTCCACAAAAGGAACACATCACTCCGTTACCCTGGCCCTACTTGATAAAGGTAATCTCTAAAGCACCAGTTAAAAATTGCGCTATATTAGGTTGTCAAATATCTCCCTTTCGCCTTTTTGTCTTTTGAATTTCGCGGCTATGTATAAAGCGCTACAGAGCTCGTAACTGGCAATACTATACATCGTTTGAAAAGTCTTGACATAACCTACAAAACGACGCTGTGTATGATTAGTTTGGACATTGCGTTCAACAGTTATAGTTGATAAACATGGAGTGCTCTAATGCCGAAATTCGCGCTATTTTAAAGTTTTCGTTCGTTAAAGGCAAATCCGCTATAGAAACGTTCCGTGAGATTAATAGTGCTTTGGGGGATGGGACTCTATCACTTCGAACTGCGGAGGAATGGTTTCGGCGATTCAGATCGGGTGAAAAAGACACCATGCATAAGCCAGCCGGCGGAAGGCCTGTGACGACGATTACCAATCAAATCATGGAATACATCGAGTTAGACCGGCATGTGGCATCGCCCAGAAAATGAGAGGTAGTCACCAAACCATTTTAAACCATCTGCAGGACATCATCGATTGGAAGTGAAGTTATTGCGTTTTAAGTGTCTGTATGTTTGTGTTATCGGTGCGAAAATGAGCTTCGAACAAAGAGCCAACATTAAATTTTGTTTTAAAATTGGTAAAACTTTTACCGATACGTTTCAATTGAAGGAACAAGCTTATGACGATGATTGCCTATTCCGTAGCAGAGTGCCCGAGTGGTTTCAACGTTTTCAAAGTGGTCGTGAGGACATACACGACGATCAACATGTGGGCCAATCAAAATCCATGATCACCGGAAATTCCATCGAAACTGTAAGTGAATTCATCAAAAATCAGCCGAAATTATCATTGAAATTCATGGAAATGGAATTGAACATCTCCAAAACATCGATTTATCACATTTTTACCGAACATTTGGGCTTACGAAAGACGTGTGCACGGTTTGCTCTGCACAAATGGACTGACGAACAAAAATTGCTCAAAATCCAACATTCGAAGGACGATTGTTTGACCAAAAATCACATTTTAACTATTAACCACTCCCCGTATTCACCTGATATGGCACCGTGCGACTTCTTCCTTTTCGAAAAAATTCATTTGCTTATGAAAGGAAAGCGTTATCCAGACGTAGAGGTCATTCAAAAGGCTTGCACCAGCATACTGGCGGCCATACCGGTCAACGAGCTAAAACACGCGTTCGTCATGCTTTTGAACCGTGCAAAAAGCTGTATTGAAGCAGAAGAAGACTATTTTGAATAAAATAAATTGATTTTGCCGAAAAAACCATTTGTTCTGTTTTTTAAAGTCCTGTTTACTTTGGAACGCACCTTGTATAACTGAAATTAAGGGATGATAATGATATGTCTGTATGTCAAAAATTGGTTGAATCGTACCAATACTTTCCTTAGCCTCCATATACTTAAAATACAGATTTTCGAACTACGGTGTGGCTTTGTACCGCATGTATCGGCCAAAATGTGAGTTATCCTATTGAAAATAAGAGAGCGTGTTTTATTCATAACAGTGTATCTTTGTGCCCCAAATATAAAAATTTGATCCAAAATTTCGCCTATCCGTAATATTACTAATATCAGGATTTTCGAACATTCGGCTGACTCTACTCTATATAATTGGTTTTACGCCTTAAAGTATTTCCCTGGCTTTGTTTCTTGCAAGAGTATAAAGTGTTCGGTTGCATCCGAACTTAGCCCTTCTTTACTTGTTCAGATTATTATTCTTTTATTTTCTAAAGAGTTTTAGAAATAAATTATGTTTGTTGCGAAGTAATGTATTCAAAATTCGAAGAATAGATGCTTTGTTTGCAAGAAATGTGCTACGGATATATTTATTCGCTTGTTTTTCGTGCCATGATAGCGGTCGTCTTATATTTGACTTTCGACAAAATTTAGTACATTCGGCGATTTTTTTACGATGAGTGACTTTATTCAAAAAAAAAGTTCCATTAAATTTTGTATGCAGAATCAAATTTCTGGTGACGAACTGTGCAGAAAAGTTGGAATAGACCTTTGGTGATAATTGTTTGTCACGAGCAAGAGTTTTTGATTGGTACAAATTATTCAAAGAAGATTGAGATCGCCTTGACGACGGACAATGTCCACGATGGCAACATCTACTGATGAACACGTCACTAAAAAAGGATTGAGTGTTTTACAACTATGCTTACGACCCGGAAACAGACAATCAATCGGCCGAATATCGTGGCAAAGGTGAAACGAAGCCAAAAAATTACGTCAAAGTAGGTAAAAATCAAAGTTATGTTGACAGTTTTCTTCGATTATCGAGGTGTGCTGCACTTCGATTTCCTTCCGACTGGCCAAACTGTCAACAAATAATACTAATACTTACTATGAGTGTAAAAGGAGGTCGGAATAATGCACAGTCGCATACTGTATAGATTCTTCGTGAGTTCTTCAAACAATACCGCGCCGCAACCATCGTATACACCTGATTTGGCTCTGCGTGACATCTGGCTATTCAGTAAACTCAAACGACCGCTTCGGGTAAACCGCTTTGAGTTAATTGAAGCTATTAAACGTGAATCACTACGCGAAAATTGGAAAAAAACTTTGGTATTATAAAGAAGATAGAAAACTTTTTTTATGTTGTTTGTTAAAAGGTTTCAATATTTTCGAATTACATTGTCAATTGGTCAATGCGAGGACACCGAAGCTATGGAACGAAATCGAAGAATGTGCTAAAGTCTATATCGATAAAATACTATTCCGACTGTTTGGAGGACTGGAAAACGCGTTGACAAATATATCGTCACCTGAAATGCAAAATAACGTAACAACATTTTCGGAATTTTACAGTGGCATGAATGAAAAACGAAATAAAATGGAACATGAGTGAAGAAAAATTTTAATATTGGTTAAAAATGGTTTATATCTGAGGGCAGAACCTGAAAATGTTGGACATATGTAACATTATGAATGCAATTTGAAGTAGTGAATCATAATCAATAAGACACTCAATTTCGAATTTTTTGATGATACGTTATTTTGCATTTTAGGTGACGGTATATACGTTGCATCGGTCGGTGATTATTTTGTAGGAGATGAAATTGATTCCATAATAAATAAACACTTTTAAAGAAATACAAAATCGCGACATTCTCTGAACAAATATCGTATACCTAAACGTTGGTTGAATATATATTCCGAGGAGCAGGCGTTAACTCTTGAAAAGTCTGGCGTTTGATGGCCTTTAAACCATGAAGATAAAACAAATCCACTAAATTTACGAATACTTCATTTTTATCTATTATACCACAGTCGGATCGCACATTTCTCTCGGAGCTCTTTTTCTTTTAAAATAATGACATTTGAGAGCGAAAACATTTGCGAAAACACTTTATAATTTTTATCAAAACAATATATATACATATATTAACTTAATTATTAATATCATTTAGCTTTTTAAGGAAATATACTTATTTATCACAAAATTATACTATCTATAATTAATCTAAGATAATCATATTAAATCAAATATATGAGACAATATAAGTAGGATGCAAGCATTTATGGCAGATCGAAGTCGAGCGATATTTATTCGCGAATACTTGAGTGCCACTTAACACCTTTATAGCACCCATAAAGTGGCTGCCGCCTATGGGGGTGATAGAGATATGTGATTAACGGCATCGCATATTACTTTATAGTCTTGTTTGCGAAACATCATAAATGTGTTATCAAAGCCAAATAAATAACACAAAGTAATAAAGGGCTTTGGGGTACAAAAATGTTGATTAGAACCAAACCGATAATAATTTGTGGCATGCTAAGTTGTTAAGAAATCTTTTGAAAACAAACAAAAGTGCGCTAAACTCGAACGCTGGACCTCAGCACAATGGACTCGTGTGGCATAAGCGTGACGCTGCTGGTGGGAGTCTTATCGCTGTTAATATGAAAAACAAAACACAAACAATGAGTTCAAACAATGGTATTTGTGAGTTAGTTAGACTCTTCGTGGCTACTCACCCCTTTCTCCTGATAGAGCGATCGGTTATCAAGACGTATTCGAACTCCGCCGGCAGGTCAGCGAAGTGTTCGTGCAAGTTGAAATTCTCAATGTGACCAAAAATGTTGAGCAGCGTTATGTATGTGTAATTTTCACGCAGTGAGCTGAAATTGAGGAAGGTTAAAGAAAAATCTCGCATAGTCCACGCAAACTCACCGCTTGACGGCTAAGACATAGTCATTCAACGCTTTAACCTCTGTCTCACCATCTTGTAAGGTTGCCGACTTTCTTAGCTGTTGTAGATTCTTGAAGACGTTTAAATGACTCAAAGCCACACCGCGCTCTCGTTTCACATTCACGAGCTTATAGTCTTCTGCGATGGGTAGCCAAGTATTTCGGCCCGTGGTAAAACCAGCATTCGCAGTGTCGCTCCACTGGTAGGGTGTTCGTGCCGGATCGCGTGAACGCCACTCATAACCTTCTTGCTCATTGTTGCACGCCTGTGGGTCGACGGTCTCCTCCCAGGAGATCCATACGTCAGTCATGCCGATCTCCTCGCCATTGTAGGTGATACTGCAGCCGGGCAGTGTGAGCAAGAGTATATTGAAGAGGTCAATGCGTTCGGCACCAAAGCGCGTACCAACACGATTTTTGTCGTGATTACCGATCTGCAAAGAAGAAGAAGCCACGTTACTAGATTGTAGCAGTCTCAATTGAGTTTTATAACGTTTGCGTACCACCCAGTTAGGTGTTCTACCAGTCGGCATGTATTGGAACCATCTGTTGATCATTTCGGAATAATGATGTGCATTGGAATCATAGCCCAAATTAGAAATCATTTGGAAGTTGAAGGGTATTTGACCGCCTTCCGCGGTCTCATTACCGTAGTAATGCATGACGATATCTATGGGTGACCAGGTCTCGACCATCAAAATACTGTTGGAAATAATGAAAAACAATAAATACGGGTATGCATTGAAAATATGCACTCCACTCACCGCTCATCGCCGCCATGAATTGCTTCGTAATCCTTCAAGAGCTGACGCCACTCATACACCAAATGCGGTGTCTCCCACTGATCAACCGTGTAAATGTGGCGAACATAACCGTAATCCTGTGGATCGTCGCTCCAACCACTCACGGGCTCGTCTGCATAGTTACCATCTTCATCAGCCTCAATCTCGAAGGCGTGGTAGATGGCATCAATGCGAAAACCATCAACTCCCTTGTCCAACCAGAAACGCAAGACATTCTACAACACAATACACAATCAAAACTTATACGTATTCTCTTTTCATTGACTCACATTCATTGCTTCGCGCACTGCGGGATTGCGAAAATTGAAATCCGGTTGTTTTTTGTCAAACTGATGCAGGTAGTACTCTTGGCGCTCCTCATGCCACTGCCATGCCGAACCATAAAATACGCTGACCCAGTTGTTTGGCGGTTGACGTATACCATCCACCAACTTACCTGGATGCCAGACATAATAGTCCTTGTATACGGGATCTCTAGCAGCCGATTTAATGAACCAATCACATTCATCACTCGAATGATTTGGTACAAAGTCCAAAATTATTTTTATATCCAACTCTTTGGCCTTAGTCACCATGCGCTCGAAGTCCTCCATAGTGCCGAATAGTGGATCGACGTCTGTAAAGTTGGAGATATCATAACCAAAATCTGCCATGGGCGACTTGAGGAATGGCGACAACCAAGTGCCAGTCATGCCGATCTCCTTCAGATATGGTAGCACACTTGTGACACCATTCAGATCGCCAACACCATCGGCATCGCTATCCTTGAAAGAACGTGGATAAATCTGATAAAACGAAGCGGTTTCCCACCAAGACTTTGCAGCGACTGTGAGTGAACAACCGCAAAAGGCTAATAAAGTCACTACCATTAAGGCTCGTGTAGCCATTTTGCAGGAAGACAAATTAGTATTAAAGACCGAGCAGTTAACCAGATACTGAAATGCGTGAAACTATTTGTAGCGAGCATTAAGCTTCGCTTTTTATATGCCGTTACCAACAATGTTTCACAGCTTTATCAGCTCATTGGACTTGAAGAGCGATAAAGAGACTGATTAGAATTATTGCTACCTATAAACGATATGTAATCGGCATTTCTTTGATTAACTCAATCGGAATAGATAGGGAGACCACCTGGAGAGAGGTCATTAGGCAGCACCAAAATCGGAAAGTGAGATATTAGATTTCTTCCAGACGCCCGCTTGCCAAAAAATCGTTTGTATTTTGTTATCTGATGAAAGATATAGTAAACAAGTCAAAGGTAGAAAAAAATAAGTATCTAACCAAAATCGAACGAATATAATCAAAAATCTATCAGCCGCAGTTTGGAGCGTACCTCGGTATATCTAAAATGTAACTTTAAATTCAGGCCTGTATTAAAACTGGTCAATATCATCTCCGTAAACTTCACAAATTTCATTAGTGGCTTACGTGACATTCTTCTCTTTTTTATACAACAGCTTAGTCCATAATGATCCAGATCTGCTCCAGAGGGTCATAACTCATGACGAAACTTAGACTAATGGTTATGACGCGGAAATCAAAGCTCAATTATCCCAATGAAAGGTACCACATGAGCCAAGACATGTGTAATATTATCGGGCGATAGCGACGATTGGTATTTAAATATGTTCTGCCCAATCCACAAAAAGGGAGACTCATAAATCTGCGCCAATTATCGTGCAAAAAGCCTCCTCAACATCGCATGTAAGGTTATATCGTGCTTATTGTGTGAAAAGGTAAAGCCCACCGTCAACAAACTGATTGTACTTTATCAGTGTGGCTTTAGGCCTGAAAAATCAACAACTGTCCAGATATTCACCATGCGCCAAGTTTTGGAAAAGACCCGTGAAAAACGTATCGGCAAACACTACCTCTTCAACGATTTCGAAGACTTCATATTCATGATACTTCTTCAATCTATTGCTGGAGAAAATAATATGAGTCAGTCCTAACTTCGGAGTCGTAAATAATACCGTCTATCTTGGAACAACATTAACACCAACAACAACATCAGATTGCTTCCAATGCAGAATAACTCTTGGCAACTGGTGCTACGGCGGACTGAGTAGGCAATTGAGAAGTTAAGTCCTCTCTCGACAAACAAAAACCAAACTCTATAAGTCACTCATTATTTCCGTCCTACTACTTATATGGCATAGGCATTGTTTAGTGTAGTTGATTTAAAATTATTCACACACCACCACTTTGTTAATAAAACACTGCAAGTGCAATTTATGTTTAAATTCCTTTTTATTGACCAGGTAACAAACATGAAACTTATAATATAAATGCCGAATATAAATATATGCACTAGATTAGCAATAGAAGAGGCGGTGTCCAGTTTCAGAACCGTGAAATAATGTTTTTTGCAAAAGTAGCCCGGTGGTTACTGATGGATCGATGGCTTGACGTACATAGCTCTGGTGACTCGAATTAACGTAGCACTCAGGATCGGTGAATAATCGGAAAAATCGTATGTTGACGCGGCGCAGTGTAGAATATGATGATGGTCGAATTGTTGACGTGCGAATTGTATAGATTGAATTGAATCTGTTTTCCCGTTGCCCATCCTTTTTGTTGAGTGGGTTGGCGTACAGATGTGTTGAGTTGTGCTGTAGTGTCAACAGCTGTGGTGAATTGCACTGTAGCATTAGGATGCGCCAGTTTTACCGAGTCGAGGGGATGGATGCTTAACTCATTTAAACAGGCATGGAGGATAACAACATCTGATGAGTCGACGTTACGCGTTTACGAGAGAAAAGTTCTGTCGAAGATTTTTGGTCCTTTGTGCATTGGCAAATGCGAATATCGCATTAGATGGAACGAATTAAGAGACAGCGGATACGCTGGCTAGGTTATGTCGTTCGATTGGTTGAAAACACTATAGCTCTGAGAATATTCGATTCAGTACCCACCGGGGGAAGTACACTTTCATAAAATTCACAATACTTTTTAAACCAGCCTGGTCCGTGCATTTGATGATCCTTCAACTGCTAACTGTTTCTCCGGGTGAGCACCCGCTGGAT
Source organism: Bactrocera tryoni (assembly GCF_016617805.1). NCBI lineage: Eukaryota > Metazoa > Arthropoda > Insecta > Diptera > Tephritidae > Bactrocera > Bactrocera tryoni. Next base: position 72,161,198 of record NC_052500.1, read on the forward strand.
CGTCGAGTGAATAGTCGACATCCATCTCTCCCGTATGCTGCTCGGTGGAATTGGGGTATTTGACAGCAACCTGCAGGCTGTCTCTAGCTACATTGCTAAGTTGCTGTATTGTGTTGCTCTTGCTTGGGCTTTTTAGGCAGATCTCCCATCACTTCGTTCTATGACAGACTCTGCTTCTTGGTTTCGATGGAAGTTTCTGACTTCTTCATATCCCTCCACTTTAGTCACTTGGCGCTTTAGTTCGTCTTTGTCAATTCAGGTGCCTGGCCTTTGACAATCTTGGCTATTGTGAAGCATGCCCTCCGGCTTTTCCCCTCCTGATTGAGAGATTTCTTTTCTCTTCTTGCCTTGATCTTCTCCTTTAGCAGGCATTGTACTTTGGTTGGTACTTATGATTTCTCTAGAGGTATAGGGGTCTCTATTTATTCTATGAGTAGTATTATTGTTCAGTATTGTCTGGCATTTCATCATGAAAAGACTTACTCCTGAACAGGTGGACGATTTCCTTTATTATGAAAATTCGCATTCTGTAAAGAATTTGGCGCGTTTCGCTCGACTTATGGTCAACATAATCGGCCTACTGAGCGTACTATTCACAATATTATATCTAATATATAAAATTCTCGTGTCCCGGTGTACGTTATTGAACTCCTCTGAAACCGCTCGACCGATTTTCGTGAATCTTAGCGTGCATATCGGCTAGGATGGAGAATCGGACAACATCTATTTTTCATCATCCTGGGTAGTACACCCATACATTTTTTTAACTTTCCGCGAAGAAAATTAAAAATTTTCTAAAATCGGGAAGTTATTGGTTGTTAAAGTTATTGGACCCGCTTATAACTTTCAACCCTACCCAACGGCGTTTCAAAGAGTTTCACTTAACTTAGATTTTCTATTCTATATTTTGAGCCGATTCGGATCGCTAAATTTCGAGAAAACTCAAAAAAAAACAGCAAAAAAAATTTCAAAAGTGGTTTTTTGGGAATAACTTCTAAACGGCTATATCGATCAATTCCATAAACTAATCAGCACTCAACCTCACAAAACTACGCCGATTACCGCAAACCGGGTCAAAATCGATCAATTTTCTTGCGAGAAATCGTTGACGAAAGAAATCGCAAAAATAGATTTTTTTGAAATAACTCTGAAACGGCTCGACCGATTAATTCTGAAGACTTATCAGCTTTCGACTCTGAAAAATCACGTCGATGACCGCAAACCGTGTTAAAATCGGTTGATTTGTTCATGAGATATCGTTGACGAAATTCTATCCGCATATCCGCAATAGGGTTGCAAGATGGCAATCGAATATTACAATTGTAGTACGATAAATTCTTATTCATAGTTCATAATTTCAAGTTCCATTAATTATGAGAGTAGGGATGAGGACGATGCCGGTCTCCTGTCTTACTCACTATACATTTTTCAGCCATTTTTTTTGGTTTTATTTGTGTATCAATCGTAGCAGTCACTGTTATACCTATTTCTTTAATTTTTCTGTGCAACTCTCATGTTAATTTTACTGTTATCATAAATTCATCATTCATTTCCAGTGCAATAATTATTTATTTACAATTTATTAATCTGACAAAGACAGTTTTAACTCTCAGTTTATTAAGTGATATCATGTAAATAAACACGTGTTGTAAGCTCCCGTCAACAACGGCCATTTCCTAAAGATTTTACTAACGATACGGTCACACATGTTGACGGATATCAAATATATCGTCGAAGAAGTACCGAAAATGGCGGACAATCTTTCATTAAAGCTATCAGCAACGCAGACATCGACATTGACAATCGTTGGGTGGTACCATATTCACCTCTGCTGAGCAAAACATTCAATGCTCATATTAATGTTGAGTCATGCAGTTCGGTGAAGAGTATCAAATATATTTGCAGATATGTGAATAAAGGGAGTGATATATTAGAATTGAAAATACTAATGTACATTCTCTTCCGTTGAATCAAAATGATGAAATTACGAATTACCAAATTGGCCGGTATGTCAGTTCCAATGAAGCTGTCTGGCGTATTTTCGGTTTCCCAATTCATGAACGGGATCCAGCAGTTATCCAATTAGCTGTCCACCTTGAAAACGGCCAGCGCGTATATTTCACGAACGATACAGTGCTTGATCGTGCTATAAATCCACCAAAAACTACGCTGACCGAATTTTTTGAACTGTGCAATCGTGCGGATGCTTTTGGTGCCTTCGCACAAACACTTCTCTACTCTGAAGTTCCACAGTATTTTACATGGGCTCAAAAAAAAAAAAAAAAAATGGATACCCCGCAAGCAAGGGACACCAGTTGATGCGCACCCCGGTTTAATTAAATCAATTACTTTGGGTCGTGTATATACAGTCAATCCAAGGCAGACTGAGTGCTTTTACCTGCGACTATTGGTGGTTAATGTCACCGGGCCATTGTCATTTCAAGATATACGTAAGGTGGACAACAGTATCCTACGTATAAAGATGCATGCCTTGCTCTAGGCTTGCTAGAAGACGACAATCAATGGGACAGTACGCTTGCTGAAGCAACATTAAACTGCACAGGATCACAAATTCGTCTACTATTTGCTATAGTACTGACTAAATGTTTCCCAGCCCGAGCACAAATGTTGTGGGATAATCACAAAGATTCAATGACTGATGATATATTGTATCGACATCGTACAAGGTGCAATGATCTAACGATATCATTCAGAGATGCAATGTACAATGCAACATTTATTGCTATGGAGGATCTTTGTATTGATATTGCGAATTTGCCAATCAGTCATTTCGGTATGAGCTCACCGAATCGAAGTACATCTGATTTACTCAACACAGATATCAATCGTGAACTACAGTACGATACTGTAGAAAGGGCAGGCATTGTTAGTCGCAATGTTCCACTACTAAATGACGAACAAAAAATTATTTACGACCGCATCATGCAGGCAGTTTCGGCAGGACAAGGAGGATTCTTTTTTTTGGACGCACCAGGTGGAACTGGCAAAACATTCCTTATTTCGTTACTTCTGGCCGAGATACGATCAAAAAATGACATCGCATTGGCCGTATGTGGCTTAGATTTGGAAACACCATGCATTTCCCACGGACAACTATATGTACATAGCATGTTCTCGCGTGGGAAACCCCTCCAGTTTGTTTGTGTTGGCTTAAGACGGACTAACCAAGAATATTGTACACTCTATTGCACTGAGAGATTAATTTTTTCTTTTCAATTGCAATAATTGATAGGATAATATGAATAATTATTTTTGATATTTAGAAAGCTATCAAAAATTGTAATTCAAAATATATTCGCTACTTTAATAAGGATTAATTTATTAACTTAAATAAAGCATACTTTCATTGTTTATAATGCTTTCGATTATAAGTACATCTCCGCACACTTAGTAGTAGATAGTTATTTTTATTGAACTAAAAAAATGTTTCCTAGAAATAATATACATAGCAAAACAACGTTTGCCGGGTCAGCTAGTATAAATATAATATTCGACCGAATGGACCACGTTCAGCACGCAGTGAGAAAAATATAGCAACCGTAGCTGAGAGAGTACAAGAAGGCTGCGCAGAAACGATTCGGTGCTGTTCGCACCAACTCGGACTGCTGTGTGGAACAACTTTTTGCATTTTACGTCGACATCTTAAACTGAAAGCGTACATAATACAGCTCGACCTACTCATGCGAGGGCTCTTGAATAGTTTCAAGAAGATCTGACGTTTTCAAAATTTTTTCAAATTATTCATTTTGAGCATCATCCCATTTCTGGCTCAATGGGTATGTAAACATGCAAAATTGACATATAAAGCACAAAAAGCAACCTGAAGAGATTCAAGAGCAGCCATTTCATTAAAAAGAAAACAACGGTTTGGTGTGGTTTGTGAGACGGTGGAATCATCGGTCCATATTTCTTCAAAAATGATGCCGGTGAGAGCGTAACCGTCAACGGCGACCGTTATCGCGCCATGATAATCGGCTCTTTGATGCCTGAAATTGAAGCTCCTGATCACGGCGACATTTGGTTTCAACAAGACGGCACCACTTTCCACACATCGCATCAATCAATGGTTTTATTGAGAGAACACTTCGGTGGGCATGTAATTTCACGTTTTAGGATGGTGAATTGGCCACCAAGATCGTGTGATATTACACCCCGTTAGACTTTTTCCTGTGTGGATATGTAAAGTTCAAAGTCTATGCGGACAATCCAGCTTCGAGCCAGAGCGCTAAGAAGTAGCAATTAACGGGTAATAAAAAATTGATTATTTACACGGTAAAGAAAGAAGGTGTATCGGTTCGCGTGATAGCGAGAAAAAAAGGATCCATCCAACAGTAAACAATTTGCTAAACAAAAATGAATCAGGACGATCGTTTGGAGCATTACAGTAGTGTTGGGACTAGGAGGAAGACATCTCCTCGTACAGATGGTGTTATCTATAGACTCTCTTTAAAGAATCGCGGGCTTAGAAGAGCAATAGAATGAGGCAATAAGCGCGAAAACAGTACGGAGGAGGTTGCAGGAGTATGGTGGTTTAGATGAAATGCTCCCGGTTTGAATTCGATCGAGAATCTTTGGCATACCATGAAAAAGAAAATAGTCCAACACAGGCCAAGCTCAAAGACAGAACTGACCAAAATACTTATTAAGGTGCGGGAGCAGAAAATTTCAACCGAATGCCTTGAAAACCTCGTTGTTTCAATGCTTGCCCGGGGCCAAGCAGCTATAACCGCATAAGGTTTAGGTTTCTGGTCATTTAAGTTACACAAGCTTTTCTAAAAAACCAAAAAAAATTCCAAATATAATTTAAAACGCACACACTCCCACTCACAGACACATCTTTGTAGTGCATATAACAACCGACTACAATAGCTACATTAAAATAGCAAGCTGAAAAATTGAAACATGAAGAAAAATATAAAAAAATGCGCAAACACAAAAAAAAAAAAACATTTGTATAGAAAATACAAAACTATGCACAGGCGGAATGGTTGAAAATGAAAAGAATAACATTTGCGCGGCAGTTAGCAAATACTAGCATAGCCACAGGCGCAAGGCTGCCTTCCACACAACCCATGCTACAGTGGAGTCAAATACACAGTGCAATTGGTAGGTTAGTTGAAGGGATTGATTGTAGTGGACGAAGGCTTCGCAGATCGTGGACAACTCGCTGGCACATTGCATGGCATGACTATGACAACAAACGATGTTACCAACACAAACACAAACAACAAAATGTTTCAAACGTGAATGCACAGAATGCTAATAATAAATAGTCCAAGGAGAAAGAAAAAAGTGCATGAAAATAAAAAAACTTAAAACAACAACTGTCTGCGATTAATAAAATTGTGTTATATGCGAAGTAGGCGTGGTTGTAGTCCAATTGCTTCCATTTTTAAACTGTCACTTAGGTGTGTTAAAAGAATTTCATGCGTCGAATTTGGTTGGAATTGTTCGAGCGGCTCACGAGATATGATAATTCGCCTAAAAGAAGGCGGTACCACGCCCATTGTTCAATTGTGACTACGGCTCTTATAAAGCTATATAATACCATCTCGTACGTACAAATCAATGTTTCTACAGTTTTTATACTCTCGCAACAAAGTTGCTAAGGAGAGTATTATAGTTTTGTTCACATAACGGTTGTTTGTAAGTCCTAAAACTAAAAGAGTCAGATATAGGGTTATAATATACATATATACCAAAGTGATCAGGGTGACGAGTAGAGTTGAAATCCGGATGTCTGTCTGTCCGTCCGTCCGTCCGTGCAAGCTGTAACTTGAGTAAAAATTGAGATATCATGATGAAACTTGGTACACGTATTTCTTGGCTCCGGCTCCATAAGAAGGTTAAGTTCGAAGATGGGCAAAATCGGCCAACTGCCACGCCCACAAAATGGCGAAAACCGAAAACCTATAAAGTGTCATAACTAAGCCATAAATAAAGATATTAAAGTGAAATTTGGCACAAAGGATCGCATTAGGGAGGGGTATATTTGGACGTAATTTTTTTGGAAAAGTGGGCGTAGCCCCGCCCCTACTAAGTTTTTTGTACATATCTCGGAAACTACTATAGCAATGTCAACCAAACTCTATAGAGTCGTTCCTTCAGACATTTCCATATACAGTTCAAAAATGGAAGAAATCGGATAATGACCACGCCCACTTCCCATACAAAGGTTATGTTGAAAATCACTAAAAGTGCGATAATCGACTAACAAAAAACGACAGAAACACTAAATTTTACGGAAGAAATCGCAGAGGGAAGCTGCACCCAGTCAAAAATTGAAAATGTGCGTGGCGTCGCCGACTTATGGACCAAAAACCATATCTCAGGAACTACTAATCTTATCAATTTTACCGCAAAATAAAAAATATGTAAATGACGGATAATGAAATCTCGATTATCACTTTATCATGCGAGTGTATAAAATGTTCAGTGACACCTGAATTTAGCCCTTCCTTACTTGTTGTTTATTGTTTTATCGCTCTTTTTTTAGTTTTTAATATTACCGTTATATGGGAAGTAACTGGGAAGAGTGTAACAATCGTTCTCCAATTGCAGATTTTCGAGCGCTTTTGCCATAAGGGTCGTAATAATCGTCCACCTTTTCTTGCTAGTAGCCGAATTGTTGAAAATTTCGAGCGTTCATATCCCTTACATAATGTTCAAATGCCAATTACATAAAAAACCGCTCGAAGTTTTTAATGAAAATATGGATCCCTTTTGAGGTAAAAGTTGCTGAAGACCGTAATTTGTCGATTCCAAGACGTTTTCAAGAATTGGAGCTGTCTCATATCACAACTTGGCGGATTTTAAAGATTTGGACATGCATTCATATAAAATTCTTCTCGCTCAACAACTGAAGCCATCGGACCACCGCTAACGTCGTGAATTCGCTAATTTTGCCTTGGTTCGCCTTGAAAACGATAACGATTTTCTATTAAGAAAATTATCATCTCCGATGAGGCTCACTTTCATCTCATAAACAAAATTGTCGACTTTGGCGTGAAGACAATCCACAAATTATTCACTAACAACTATTACATTCACCTAAATTGAAGGTAGGCATGTGTAATCATTGGTCCGTACTTCTTTCGAAATGAAGCTGGTGCCACCGTTACTGTCCATGGAGAGTGATATAGGTCGATGATGATAAACAACTTTTTATGGCCGCAATTGGAAGAAGTTGAGTTCGATAACATCTGGTTTCAACGAACCGGGGCCACGTGCCACACAGCACGTGCAACAACCGAGTTATTGAGAGAAAAGTTTGGATACTCGATTATTTCAAGAAATTTGGACATTAAATGGCTGCCAAGAAGTTGTGATTTAACACCATTAGACTAGTTCTTGTTGGTTTGTTTGAAGTCATTGGTCTTTAGCAATAAATCCGACTTGCTTCAAGCTTTAAAAGTCAATATTTAACGTGCTTTTCATGACATACGCCTTGATTTAGTGGAAAAAATACTCGAAAGTTGTGTCAACGAATTCGTTCCGTCAAAAGAAGTCGTGGAGAGCGTTAGAATGATGTTATATTCAGAACTTAATTGTTTCGATTGTACTTCACACTAAATCAAAAAATTTTTTAATTTCTTAAAAAATAGTGTGTTTTTAAAGAAATCATTGAAATTCCTTGAAAAATCCAGTGCAAGTCCTTTCAATTTTCAGCGGATATGATATTACACCATCGATGATGAAGTTCGTTTGTCGCTGAGGAATTGCGAATATATGCCGTTGGTACAACTAGAACGCATAGAACCGAATTTGCATTGGATTGGTAGAGATGCCATACAAATGTTATGTAGCTAAGCATTGCCGCTTGTTAAAATTAGTCTGGAATTGTAACTTTGTCTACAGATGGGGCATATGTTAAGCCTTAACTTGAGTACGGTTTCCTTCACTCGGCATCAAGTTCGAAATACAACATCTGATTTTTGACCGGCGTCAGTTTCAATAAATCTTTTGAGTATACGGGGTTTGTCTGGCAAGTAATAGGACTGATCTTCATCCGCCGCGACTGTACTTCAGAGCCTGCGCGCACCGATTGGATTTGGAAGAGGACGTTCGTAGCTAATGAACGGTTGGTTAGTTGTCTGCGAGCACCTGGAGCGTCAAGACAAACATTTTCGCGCGACGTGATTCTGTGAGTGGTGCAAGTCGAAAATGCAGCGTTCGTTAGAGCAGAGGTACGCGATTAAATTCTGTGTGAAACTCGGTAAATCTACGACAGAGACGTTTGCTTTCGGCCTTTTTGGAGGTCCGGGAAGAGGTCGCTGGTGAACGAATAAATTCGAAGTGAAAACGATGCTCATTGCTTTTTGACATCAAAGGCATCGTCCACCATGAATTTTTACCCCTCGAAACGCTTCGGCAGCCGCCCTACAGCCCAGATGTGGCCCCCACGGACTGTTTTGTTTTCTTGCCTGGAAGGCTATGCCTTCCGTGACGCCTTCAATGCTTGGAAATCGCGCTGGTAGCGCTGCATCGTCGCAGAAGGAGCCTATTTTGAAAGTTTTTTTTACATGCAGTTGGAGCATGTGATAAGCCTGCGAATCCAAATAAAGATTTATTTGAAGCTCAAGGACAAAGTTGCTTTTTAGACTATGCATGCTAGATCTATGAATTTTGCGAACTTTAGGTTAGGTTAGGTTAGGATAGGTTATATTGACCAGCTGCCCCGCCATTATATAGACTAACTGGTTCTTAGTAAAGTCAGACGGAGGTTCTGTTGGGTTTTAAGTGAAGTATTCGTCATAAGAACGACTTGATATTTAAGTTTTAGTCCTTTGAACTGCGAAGCTCCTAGATATTTACATAGTAGGTGTTCTAGTATTCCTCTCATGACTACTTCTCTGCACTTTTTACATGTATCGTCGTTACTTAAGCCCATCCGGCTCGCTTGTGATGCCAGTAGGTTGTGACCTGTCAAGAGACCAACAATCGTCCAGCATTTCTTCGAAACCGTGTGAGTAAATAGAGTTTTTCTACCGGGCTCTTGCACATGATCTTGGAGATCTTCCATGTACTTTAGGTATTTCATTTTACCAAAGGCGTGAGCGGGAAGCGAACGAAAATGCCACATGAGAGAGTAGAGAGACCGTAAAAATTATGGCAACTGACTGTTGACTGTGGTTTATGGTGAGTGTACTTATCAAAAAAATTTCTGAGGAACTAAACATATCGATTGACTCGTTCCATTCGATTTTAACCAATAATTTGGGGTCGCCACGAAGTTAGTGCCAAAATTGCTCACTTTCAACCAAAAACAGCGTCGTGTTGACATTGCTCAGGAGATGTTGGACTTAGTCCGCGACGACCCAGATCTGTTTTAGAGGCTCATAACCGCTAACGAATCATGAGTTAATGGTAATGACGTGGAAATCAAAGCTAAATCATGCCAAGGGAAGCTGTCGCATGAGCCAAGACCGAAAAAAGCGTGTCAAGTTAGGCCGAATATGAAGTTTTTGCTAACAGTTTTCATCGATTGCAGGGAAATCGTGCATCATGAGTTCTTGTCCAGAGATCGTGCTGTTAATAAAGAAAATTACCTGCAAGTTATGTGTAAAATGAGCGAAGAAATCTGTCATAAACGACCGGATTTGTCGACGAACAAAAACAGGCTTTTGCATCATGCCCCTGTTCACGCATCGTTGTCTTTCTGTGAGTGTTTGGCCAATAATAACATTTTAAAGGTACCACAGTTACGTATTCTCTTGACGTTACTTTTTTTGTTTTCAAAACTGAAGAGGCCCATGCCGCCAGTAAAAATACTTTATAATTTGTATCAAAACAATAAAAATATTAACTTAATATTTAATATCATCATAATATTGATGATGGATACTTGAGTGCCGCCTAACACTTTTACGGCCCCCATCTAAACACTCAAAAGCTTGCTAAACTCGAACGCTGGATCTCAACACAATGGACTCGTGTGGCATAAGCGTGACGCTGCTGGTGGGAATCTTATCGCTGTAAATACGAAAAAAAAACCGCACACACTGAGTTTGAATTTATAAGTTCTTTAGACGCTTTGTGGCTACTCACCCCTTTCTCCTGATAGAGCGATCGGTTATCAAGACGTATTCGAATTCCGCCGGCAGGTCAGCGAAGTGTTCATGCAGGTTGAAATTTTCAATGTGATCAAAAATGTTGAGCAGCGTTATGTATGTGTAATTTTCACGCAGTGAGCTGAAATTGAGGAAGGTTAAAGAAAAATATCGCATAGTCAACGCAAACTCACCGCCTGACGGCTAAGACATTGTCATTCAACGCTTTAACCTCTGTCTCACCATCCTGTAAGGTTGCCGTCTTTCTTAGCTGTTGTAGATTTTTGAAGACGTTTAAATGACTCAAAGCCACACTGCGCTGCCGTTTTACATTAACGAGCTTGTAGTCTTCCGCGATAGGTAGCCATGTTTTTTGGCCCGTGGTAAAACCAGCATTCGCAGTATCACTCCACTGGTGGGGTGTTCGTGCCGGATCGCGTGAACGCCATTCATAACCTTCCTGCGCATTGTTGCACGCCTGTGGGTCGACGGTCTCCTCCCAGGATATCCAAACGTCAGTCATGCCGATCTCGTCGCCATAGTAGGTGATACTGCAACCCGGCAATGTGAGCAAGAGTATATTGAAGAGGTCAATGCGTTCGGCACCAAAGCGCGTAGCCACACGACTTTTGTCGTGATTACCGATCTGCAAAGAAGAAGAAGCCACGTTACTAGATTGTAGCAGTCTCAATTGAGGTTTATATCATTTGCGTACCACCCAGTTAGGTGTTCTACCAGTCGGCATGTATTGGAACCATCTGCTGATCACTTCGGAATAAAGATGTGCATTGGAATCCTTGTCCAAATAAGAAATCAATTGGAAGTTGAAGGGTATTTGACCACCTTCTGCGGTCTCATTACCGTAGTATTGCATCATGATATCTAAGGCTGACCAGGCCTCGATCATCAAAATACTGTTGGAAATAATGGGAAAAAATTAATTTAGGCACACATTGAAAATATGCACTCCACTCACCGCTCGTCGCCGCCATGTTCTGCTTTGTAATCTTCCAAAACCTGACGCCACTCATACACCAGATGCGGGTTCTCCCACTGATCAACCGTGTAAATGTGGCGAATATAGCCGTAATTCAGTGGATCGTCACTCCAACCACTCAAGGGCTCGTCTGCATAGTTACCATCTTCATCAGCCTCAATCTCGAAGACGTGGTGGATGGCATCAATACGAAAACCATCGACACCCTTGTTCAACCAGAAGCGCAAGACATTCTACAACACAACACACATTCAAAAATTATACGCATCCACCTTTTATTGACTCACATTCATTTCTTCGCGCACTGCGGGATTGCGAAAATTGAAATCCGGTTGTTTTTTGTCAAACTGATGCAGGTAGTACTCTTGGCGCTCTTCATGCCACTGCCATGCCGAACCGTAAAATAGGCTGACCCAGTTGTTTGGTGGCTGACGTTTACCATCCACCAACTTACCTGGATGCCACATATAATAGTCCTTGTATACGGGATCTCTTGCGGCCGATTTAATGAACCATTCACACTCATCACTCGAATGATTTGGTACAAAGTCCAAAAGTATTTTGATATCCAACTCTTTGGCCTTGGCCAGCAAGCGCTCGAAGTCCTCCATAGTGCCGAACAGTGGATCGACGTCTGTAAAGTTGGAGACATCATAACCGAAATCTGCCATGGGCGATTTGAGGAATGGCGACAACCAAGCGCCAGTAATGCCAATCTCCTTCAGATATGGTAGCATACTCGTGACACCATTCAGATCGCCAACACCATCGCCATCGCTATCCTTGAAAGAACGCGGATAAATCTGATAGAACGAAGCGGTTTCCCACCACGATTTTGCAGCGACTGTGAGTGAACAACCACAAAAGGCTAATAAAGTCACTACCATTAAGGCACGTGTAGCCATTTTGCAGGAAGACAAATTAGTATTAAAGACCGAGCAGTTAACCAGATGCTGAAATGCGTGAAACTATTTGTAACGAGCGTTTAGCTAAGCTTTTAATGTGCCGTTATTAAGAATGTTTCAACGATTTATCAGCTCAGCAGACTTGAGGAGCGATAAAGAGACTGATTATATTTATTTTTACCTACAGTGCCGCAGATAAGTTTTGGCACAGCAACCATTTTGCGTTTTACGGCCGGCTATTTTAAAAGCAGACTAATAGTTTATTTAGTGCAAATATTTTTCACTAATTAAGTCCATTATTAACCCTGCTTTCATAACGTTATTTTTAACCCTTGACATCATTATGACATTACTTTTTTTATTTCTTTTCTTTTTGACCAGTTTTGTTTATCTCAAAACGCTTACATAAAAATACAGTCTTCTCCGAAAGGAACTAGATGTTTGTTTAAGTACTAAAATAAATTTAGTTTCTCGCCAACGAAAAGCTAACAGCTGTTCGTCGGTAGTATTGTAGCTTCCTGAAGTTTAATTTTCGGTGAACTGTATTATTAAGAGGTCCCACACATTTCTTACAGGTACAAAAGTATCGATGGCGCTCAGAGCAAGTCTCAGTGCTTTATCAGTCGTTCGAAACCTACTAATTAAAAAGTTGAACCTATCACAACTCATGACAGCAATGTGCCTATCTAACCTGTGGGTTGTATCGAATAACTCACTAGCTGACAATTGATTGTCCTTCAATACTGCAGTCAAAGTCAATATGCCCAAAAGAGCACGGATTTCAAGAAAATTTGTATCTGCGAACGTCTTGCTAGTCAAATTAGTTGTTTTTGTTAGAGATATCTCTGCATTTGTGCACTGAAGGACAAAATCGGATCACATAAGGCTTTACATGCTCTTGTGGGATATCTTATTGTTCGAAAAAATTCAACAATAGAACTCTACCGGCATTTATTTCCTTCGAACTAGTCCAGTAATATTGGCTTTTGCTTTTTAATGTTGGCTGAAGTACTTTTACTATCCGGCTGTAGCTAGTATTGTTAGTTTCTTCGTGTCTGACTACACAGTTTCGCGATTCTCCTGTACATTAAGATCTTCATCTTCCGCGTCACATTAAATATCATCTTCTAATACCACATCTTCTATTTGACTTTCATTTTCGTTTGAACTACATTCATCAAGATTTGTCAGATCAGAAGACGAAATATTTTCAGTCAACAAACAAACAGTCGTTGCACTCACGCCCCACGTCACTGTTGACAGTCATAATTTCCAAATCGTAGATAATTTCGTCTATCTTGGAACCAGCATTAACAGCAACAACAATGTCAGCCTTGGAATCCAACGAAGAATAATTCTTTCCAACACGGGCTACTTCGGACTGAGTAGGCAATTGAGAAGTGAAGGTCCTTCCTTGACGAGCAAACACCACACTCTATACGTCACTCATAATTCCCGACCTGCTATATGGTGCAGAGGCCTGGACGATGACAGTAACTCATGAGTCGACGTTACGAGTTTTCAAGAGAAAGGTTCTGCGGAAGATTTATGGTCCCTTGCGCACTGGCCATGGCAAATATCGCATTCGATAGAACGATGAGCTGTACGAGATATACGACGACATTGACATAGTATAGCCGGCTACGCTGGCTAGGTTATGACTTCCGAATAGATGAAAACGTTCCAGCTCTAAGAGTATTAGAAGCAGTATTCACTGAAGGTAGCAGAGAAAGAGAAAGACCTCCACTCCGCTGGAAAATCAGGTGGAGAAGGACCTGGCTACATTTGGAATCTCGATTTAGCGCCACAACGGGAAGGAAGACGATTGGCCCGCTGTTGTAAACTCGGCTACAACAGCGTAAGCGGTCTCTGCGCCAATAAAGAAGAAGAATAAGTAAAAAGTAAAATTAAAAATGAATTGCAATAAAAACGAGTGTAAGTATGTGGTTGTTATTGAATAGATCTAACAAGGGACAACATGTTTACACTACATAATCTATTAACCATAAAACACATAACGATTGCCAAAACTTATGTGCGGCACTGTATGTATTTTTCTTTCAATAATTCAAATTAATCGAAATAGATAGAAGATAAGTCATTAGGCCATATCAAAAGCGGAAAGGTACTAGACAACTTTCCGGCACCCCGCCAGCCAAAAAATTGTTTAATGTATTTTGTATCTCATTAAAGATAAACAAGACTCCGCTTGCATTCGCCGTTCACTTGTTGGCACCCTGTACACTCAATCAGCATAAGTGGATTGACAAAATCAGATTATAAAAGCAATTCAGCCTTCACCTCCGAAATAACAAAGCGAGACGCATAGTGCTGTCAATAAAAATCAATCAAACTACTTAAAGTTGATCAAGAGATATGATATGATATGACCAATTATTACACAGTACGAAAGAAAATAGTGCTGTCTCAAAATGAATAATAAAGTTTAATGTTAACAAAGCTCGCGGTTAAGCGATAGAACCTCTAAAGACTTTATCTTAAGTGTTTTTTGTATATTACTTGAACACTTTACTAAGGCGATCTGATAAGATTAACAATTTCAATTCTCCTAACCTAGACTGTGATAATCTTCATATTTACACTTCGTTTCGAACAAGTTTGCAGACATCGGCTCTCAAAAGCTTAGAGAGAAACATTTCCGATTTCAAATTTGTGATCTGTTGACCTCAGTTAAAATTTTTATAATTATCGGGACTGCCAGTATCATAATTTTGTAGAACTTTATTATCAGGCTGTTGAATCTATGTAAACTGACTGGATCGAAATTTAAATAAGACAAGAAAGTATCAAGAAATTATAAAAGAAAATAAAATTTTTCAACCGTCATCCAATTTATTTTATCGCCTTCAAAGTAACATCCATTTAAACCGATGCACATTTGCCAACGCTTGTTCCAATCGTTAAACAGCGTCTCGTTAGCGCCTCATAACACCAAGATACCAATACTCTTTGTTGACGGCTTGACAAGTTGGAACATATTCATAGTGGACGACACCACGAATATCGAAGAAAACAACGAGCATTACCTTCACTTTCGATCGGCTTTGGGTTGGTTTTTTCGGCCTTGGCGCCCCTTTGGGCCGCTATTCGCATGATTGCTGGTTCGTAAGTTCGTAAGTAGACCCATGTCTCGTCACCACTAATTATGCGTTCCATAAAGGTGGGATTCGGATGGGTTCGATCCAGGATGTCTGCAGCTACCTGCTCTCGATACCTTTTTTGAAGGGAATTCAACTCTATCGGAACAAGACTTGTAGCAACGCGTTGCATGCCCAATTTTTCATGCATAATCGTACGTACGCACTCGTGTGACATTTCCAATTTATGGGAAATATCTCTCAAGCTCGCATGGTCGTTTTCGGCAACACATTCCTTCACTTTTTCAACGTTAACACTCGTTGAAGACCGTCCAGAACGATGCAAGTCTTCGACGGTCTCCTTTAATGCTCTGTAAACACATTGGTTGACAGATCGAGCTAATTTTTGGCCAACCTTGGAACAAAAATGTAGCTGTCTTCCATATAAGCGGGAGATTTAAACGAAGAATTCCCGATCCTTTTTTGACAGGGTGTATACTCTGCTTACTACTTTCGATGGGAGATGGGGATCTGATTGCTTCCTTTTCAGGAAGCTTTAATGTCCGTCCACTTTAGCTCTTTGGTGCTTTCATTTCCTCCATCAATTGAGGTGCTTGATCTTTGACAAGCTTGCCTATTATGAATACTTACCTCTGGTAGCGGTTTTGTCCCACCTGATTTAGCGATTTCTTTCTCTTCTTCGTTGTCTCTCTCCTTTAGCAGCCAGTGTATTTAGATTGGTAATTACATATGACTGCTCTAGAAGTGAAGGGTTCTGGTTCTGGGTTTATTTTATGAGTAATTTGTGTTCGCCGGCATAATGTGGCTAGTACATCCGGGATTACTCTTAATTGCGTCAATACAATAAGACAAAATATTATAATGGGTTGTCAAAAAAGTCTTGCGGTATTTTCGCTAGTTGGCGCTGAAAGCGCGTAGTTCTAGTTTTATTCGCATCGGGTCATGCTATACCTTTTTGGAAAGCTCATTTTACGCGCTAACACGTGTTTGATTGATTGTCGTTTCTTTTAAGTCGTTCGTGAGTTATAGCGTCGCAAACATGGAGCAAAATAAAGAGAAAATACGGCATATTTTACAGTACTACTACGATAAAGGCAAAAATGCATCTCAAGCCGCCAATAAAATTTGTGCAGTTTATGGACCCGATACAGTTTCCATTTCCACCGCACAACGATGGTTGCAACGTCTTCGTTCTGGTGTAGAGGTGGTCGAAGATGCGCCACTCTCCGGAAGGCCTGTCGTCGAAAATTGCGATAAAATCGCTGAATTGGTCGAAAGAGACGGACATAGTAAAAAAAAAATAATAATAAATAAAAAAATAAAATAAAAATAAAATAAAAATAAATTAAATTCAATAAAAATACCACAAGACTTTTTTGACAACCTATTATGTAAGATACCTTGTATCTGTATCATTCCTAACAAAGAAAGTATAGGGTTTAGGTCTTCTGAGATACTGATGTATTGTGCTACTTAATGAAAAATAAAAAATAAAATTAAATATAATTAAAATTAAAGAAAAACGATATTAATATAAAAACAAAGATAGTGGATAGGAAGATGGAGTCATGTGTAGAAGTTCATGCAAATGAGAAAAAATTCTCTGAGCGTCATTTACTTGGGAGTTGGCCAAAGATGATTTTTTACATATGGCTCAAGCAGCTCACGAACAGCGGATTAAGACGCTGGGCTTGGGACCCGCCACGCGAAAAAATACCTTCAATTAAAATATCACAAAAACCTTCGACAAGAGACCCCCTTTTTGATGACGGCCACTGCAAACGTACATATTAAGGATTACGATTTAAGGGCATGCACCTGGAATGTGCGGTCCCTCAATTGTAAATATGACGCTGGCTTCTGTGCTCGTAAGAGTAAAGGAAGACCTCACCGCTGTCCAAAAAATGGGATGGACTTTATGAAGGAGCGAAAATTCGGTGTGCGATTCGTGGTGGGCGAGAAACTCCGTTGCCGAGTCCTGGCATTCATACCGGTGGATGAACGTCTAACCACAATCCGCATCACGCATGCACTCACTCTCACAGATATTCTTGTGTAGTGTATACAGCAATCGACTACAATTGCTACATTAAAATAGCAAGCTGAAAAATGAAAGCATTAGAATTTAAAAAAAAATACGCAAAAAAAAAACTAAGCACAGGCGGAATAGTTGAAAATGAAAAGAAAAACATTTGCGCGGCAGTTAGCAAATACTAGCATAGCCACAGGCGCAGGTTGCCTTCCAAACAGCCGATGCTACAGTGAAGTTAAATACACAGTGCAATTGGTAGGTTAACTGGAGGGATTGATTGTAGTGGACGGAGGCTCCGCCGTGTCCAATTCGCTGGCACACTGCATGGCATGACTATAACAACAAAAGATGATACCAACCACGGTAAAATGTTTCAAGCGTAATAGCACAGAATCCAAAAATAAATAGGCAAATGAAGGAAAAAGTGCATGAAAATCATTTGATTTTTCGAAGAGTATAAAATGTTAGGTTGCACCGAAACATAGCCCTTCCTTACTTGTTGAAAGTATATTTTTGATATTCCGTCAACAACTTAACAATAATAGTTTACATAATTTCTTTTTGAACTACTACAGTAACAATATCAATATCGAAACAGGAATTCCACTGCAAATTGTACTCAAACGAACAATTACATACATTTCATGTATTCCATGTTGATGATAATAGCAACGGCTGTTAAACATGTTTTCCTACTGTCTATTTAATGTGTTATTTCAATGATCCGCTGATATCTCGCGAACGCATTCAATTGCACAACCAACAAACTTTAATACAATGACAACGTTGCAGCGTAATTTCAGATACAATTTTATGTTCAGTTTATCGTGTTTTGTTTACATTTACGCGCCATAAAAACACGCGCTTGTGGAACTCATTAGAAAACCGCGCACAAGATACAATTGCAATTAACAACTAAATTTAGTGCATTTCGCCACAAAGGCAATGTAATTGTCCACTCTAATTGCGGTGGTGCGACGATGTGCCGAGGGATTTTTTGTATGTGAGCACTTTCATGTGTTTTTATGTATGTTTATTCGAGCAAGTACTCGAAAAGTAACAGAAAAACTAGGATAATGTGGCTCTGTGGGCCATACAAACCAGCATAAGCGTTGTTGCAAACACCCAGTTAAAGGTGTGTAGGCATGTTATTGTGCTGCACATAAATCTATTTGTTGTTGTCGTGCAACATTTTTGCTTTCTTTCGTGGTTTGGTAACACCAAATTTTTCGTGGTAAGCTTACAAGGCCACATGCTACCGCGCTGAATTAGATATTTCATAATGTGTATTCACATTATACAGCGGGAATGTTTTATATGAATACCAGGTTGTTCAATAAGTTTTGCCGTTCGTTAAGAGAGGGCGTTGCTATTAGCCCAAAAGTCTTTTGATTTTTTGGTAAACTCTTCATATGAACTCTTCATGTGAAGTTCCATTTCAATCTGTCAATTCGTTCTTTGTTTACAAGCCATTTAATGTCGCCGTATCACAGTATTTTTTACAATAGAAAATTTTGAATATCGTGCAGTGATAAAATTCTTACTTTCGGAAGATGTAGCACCAAAAGAAATTCATGAACGAATGTCGAAAGTGTATAATGATGGCTCCCCGACAATTAGAACAGTAGAAAGATGGGTTCCTGAATTTAAACGAGGTCATACAAGCCTTGAAGACGATCCACGTGAAAGACGTTCAAAAGGCGCATCAACACCAGAAATCATAGCTAAAATATAGGATATGGTTTTGGAAGATCGTCGATTGAGTGAGAGAGATTTAGTAGAGGCTCTACACATCTCATCAGGCAGTGTGAGCCATATTATAAGTGAAATTTTGGGTTTTAGAAAGCTGTGTGCACAATGGGTGCCGCGTTCGCTAACAATGGAACAAAAACACATTCCAATGCGACTGTTTCAGCAAACATTTTGGACCATTTTAAAAAGGATAAAGTGGATTTTGTGCGTCGATTCATCACTATGGGTGAGACTTGGGTCTATCACCATGATCCTAAATCAAAACAAGAGGCTAAAGAGTGGTGTGAACCGAGTTCGTGTCCGGAAATCGACCAAGAAAGTAATGGCATCAGTTTTTTGCGATGCAAGAGGAATTTTCTTTGTGGATTACTTGCAAACTGGTAAAACAATTAATTCTGATGATTGCAACCTGCTGGACCAGTTGTAAGAAAAAATTCGTGAAAAAAGACCCGGTTTGCGGAAGAAAAAAATCCTTTTTATCAGCGAAATGCACCGTGTCACAAGAACATTTTGATATTGGCTAAAAGCCATGAATTGAAGTTCGAATCCATGCATTAGAGTTCGAATTGTTGAAGCATCCACCGTATTCACATGATTTGACCCACAGCGATTTCCAATTGTTTCCAGAACTCAAAAAATTTAATACGTGGCAAGCGTTTTTCATCAAATGAAGGGGTCATAACGGCTGTTGAAGCGTATTTTGCAGACCTTCCGGATTCCCACTTTAGGGATGGAATCCACAGTTTGGAGGATCATTGAAGCAAGTGTATAAATGTTCAGGGAGATTATACTGAATAACAAAGTGTATTTTGAATCATAAAACTGTGTTTTTCTATATCAACCGACAAAACTTAAAACATAACTAAAAAGAGTCAAATACTCCCCTTTAAAATACCCTTCTTCTTGATCTATTGGAACTCGGGGAATAAAAAAAATAACAACAATATAACGGTTATGTCATGACCAATCATGTTGTGACTCATTAATTGAATCGAAGTCGGTCATGCGGAAGGTTTGAAGCAGATTATAAAAAAATACTTAAAAGATAAATTTCAAGGAATTAATTACACAGTTTTACGAACAAACAGTGATAGAAAAAAACAGTAGAAAAAGTTAGAAAAGTAAGAAAACATTGTTTGTGTAAGTTGCTTATAAGCAACTTTCGGTTTATGGACATATAAATATTAAAATGATAAAGCACGTAAAGGGCTGTGTGACATACAGCAGATTTGTCTGACGAAAAGTGTGATGAAGACAACGATGAACTTCTAGGTATAGGTTTGAAAAAGGTTTAAGGGGTTAGGGGTAGTCAGAGGCACGAAAAAACGAGAGTTTTCAGATTTTTTTTTTGCTATTAAATCGTGTTATTTTACTTGCGGTGACAACCATAAGTCCTTGAAGATTCATCTAAAATCAATCGGACAGCAAAAATTAGTTTTATAAATAGATAAACTCGGGCCTGATCGAAGGATTTTCTTTTTTTCAAAAATTAACAAAATGGCGGCCTCAGGAAATTTTTTTCTAAATTTTTGCGAAAAAATCAACAGTTAATTGGTTTTAAAAAATCGAAATTTTCGAAAAAATTAAAATCTTTCAATCAGGCCCGAGATTATTATGTATTCTAAAAGCTGTATAAATTTCATTCAAATCTACTGAGCGGTGTTCGAGTTAGAGTTGTCACCGATTCAAAAAACATAGTTTTGAGAAAAACGCGCTTAAAGTTTCACACTAGCGCTTTGAAGTGCCCGAGCTCGCTTTGTTATTTGTCGAATAACTCAAAAACTAATCATCAGATCAACGTGAAATTTTCAGAGAATATTTTTAAGATGTAACGAAAATGCAAAAAAAAAAACTACCCCTAACCCCTTAAGAAAAGGGTGAAGAATTTTATTTCGATATACTAGAAAGTACTGACAACCAAGAAATTTCTAAAGAACCAGAAAATATGGAGCATTTAATAATTGAAAAAGTTGATGTATCCGAACTATAATGGAGAAAAAGATCAATAGGCATTCAAAATCTTTCTTGGAAAGAGTCTAATTCAATATTTCAACAAGTTTTTCGATGATGCTGTAATCAAACTGATCTAAGAATCCGGCAGTGAACTCAATTGCTCAAATGAAGTTATTGCTCGATTTTTTGAAATATTGTTGTACTTGAGCGTAGTCTTGCTGCCGGTGTTTTGAATGGCATGGTCCCAAGAGTTCCAATTAACCGCAATAACAAATTCGTTTAGAGGTGTGCAAATGCAATAAATCAAAGCTTTTGCTTAATTCAACTGAATTCCAAGTGAATGGAGTGCAAATGAAATATTTATGCTCATTTTGTTTCAGTAGCTTAACACACAAGTTGCTGACTTGCAGCTTTAACTATTTATTTGTACATATGTAATTTTTAAGAACTTGCTCAACATATATATTAGGTATATGTGCCTGTTATACACACATATACTACTGCAAATATACATTTATTCCGCTATTTTCTTGAAGCTAAGCTTCTTCAAAAAAATGCCATGTAAAGTCATTGAATTTGGGAAGGTTTTTTCTGTGCAACGGTTAAATGGTTAAGGTGCAGAAAGTTTAAAAAACTATAGATTCGCTCTAAATGATTCATTGAGCAGCAGCAACCCTTGGCTGCTCTTAATGAAACTTTTCAGGCAAAAGTTAAAGTGATGCAATTGAATTTTCTGAAACAAATTAAACAGAGAGAAAAGTAATGTTGTAACATATATAAATTTTTATTGCATACATGCGCATATATGTATATTCACAAAATTCTCTGTAAAGACTCGTTAAAATGTGGATTAAACCCATACCTGCCCATTGCTTGCACATGTTTTATTTTAATAATTTTTTTTGGAAAATTTTTGCCTCGCCACTCTTTGCCACTTCAAACTGAATTTCATAATTGGACAGCAATTACTGTTCATCTTTATTAAAATATAAATTCAAGCAGAAGCTTGAATAAATAAATACATACAATGTTGCGCTATAAATAATGAAACAAGAAAAAAACGGTAACTTCGATTGAACTTAAGCTATAATACCCTTCACAGCTACAAACAATTTCTTACAAGAACTTCATTCCAATTGCTCTGTTTATATGGCAGCTATATGCTATAGTTTTCCGATCTGAACAATTTATTCAAAGATTTTATAATAGCCTTGGGTAATAACACTTGCTAAATTTCGTTACACATACAATGACTTGATTCCAATCGTTCAGTTCGACCCCGTCAACTGATGATTTAAAAAATGAGGGATATTGTGCTTGAAAATCATCAGGCAAGTGTTAGAGAGATGACAAGAGAGCTCGACATCTCTCGCAAGTTCGTTCGAATGATTTTGGTAGATATTGAAGGTATGAAAAGTTTGCTTGCTCAGCTCCTCCCTGCTGCACTTTTTTCAAAAAGAGTTCGTAAACAGGTCTCTTTAGCCATGCTTGATCGGAATCCCACACTCATAGAGAGCATTATAACTATGAAATATGAGCTTATGTGTTTGATATGCAAACAAGTCAACAATCATTGGAATGGAGGGAAAGAACGAGCCGAAACCGAAGAAAAAAAAACGCCAAAGCCGCTCAAAAATCAAGGCGATGCTTATTGTATTTCGATATTCGTGATTTGGTGCATTATCAATTTGTTCCGGAGGGACATACGGTCAATAAAGAGATTTGACCGTATTGCAGAGTCTGCGTTATAACATCTTTCGAAAACGGCCGGAAATGTGGAAGAACAATTCATGAATTTTATACGTTGATAATGCACAATTGCATCGAGCCACAATTGTGACCGAATTTAAGCCCATAAACGCAATGAATACCATCAATCAACCACCGTATTCACCATATTTGGCTCCGAGTGATTTTTTTTATTTCCCGAAACTGACGCTCCGTGGAACTCATTTTCAGTCGATCGAAGAGATAAAACAAAATTCGCTAAAGAAGATGAAGGCCATTTTGCTTAAAAATCGTTGGCATAAGCGCCTTTGAGGACGACAAAATAAATATTAATAAATAAATCCACGAGAAAACGTTGCCAAACATAATTTGGTAGGCAGGTGTACGTGTTGCAGAACAGCACTGATGGTGCCGGCCGTTGAAGATTGCTGCGCATGAAGTCCTCGACTTCTACGCTAGTGACGCGATTACGACACACTCTTGAGACATCTTGTAGCCTGCGGGCAAAGAAGACAAGAGAGAGGATATGTATGTATTTATTGCACACAAAATAACTGTTAGATGGTGGGAAAAGTATAAAATGAAATGAAAGACTAGTAAGAAATTTTTAATACGAAGTAAACCTTCAAGAGATGCTATATAGGTAGACAGATAAGATAACCTGCAACCATTCCTAGCAATAATCAGTGTGAAATCGATAGACAACTGAAATCACAGAAACACACGCGAGCGACAGACAAAGTGAAAGTGACAGCAATGAAGATGAGCATAAGGTGAGTGCAGCAGAGCGCGTGGACGGTAATGGCGCCAAGTAGCAGACTTAAAAACTCAAGCACGACGAACGCCACAGGCGACACAGAGGCACGCAAGTTATTGTGGAATTTCTGTGCTTAAGTGGCTGCGCTGCAGAAGAGACGCGAAGAAAGATAGTAAATAGTAAAATATGTCTATGTCACCAAACATTGAAGAGGACGCAGGAGAATTGACGCCACGTGTACCAAAGGCAGAGTCGAAACAATGTGAAAGCAATTATATGAAAACGTCGGCTGATTTGTAGGTAGCTATATGGAGTTGCATCTCTACATGCTTGATATTTGCCAAGTACGCGCTGCACGTAACCAGCAAACTCTGAGGCACTAGCGAATCAGCACGCACCAGCTGGTGTCACTATTGTGTTATTGGGTAGCGTTAACAGCATAGCTGGTTTGCCCTTATATCCAAGTATGATAATCTTAATGTATGGATGTGCCGCCGTGCTTGTGGGGCACCACCGCGGTAGTTATCGAGAGTGTATGTGACAGTTGATGACACACTCTAAGCTGATTTGGTATCAATACATTGTGTGGCTGTTGAATCGGACAGATTCAGTTGCATGAGTGAATACACATTGACAGCCGAATATGATTTTTGGTATATGACACTATGATATGCCGTTTATAATGAATTACTTATAATTATTTGACACTTGATTCGAATAATTTTCTTCTTCTTTACTGTCGAAGAAATAGTTTAGGCGGTGGCGCAATGTGGTGGCAACTGAAGATTCTAAGCGAAGCCAGGTCCTTATTCACCTGGTCTTTTCTACGGAGTGGAGGCCAGCGGAGTCGCTGTCTTTTAATTCGCTGAACTATGTCAATGTCGTACAGCTCATCGTTCCATCGAATGCGATATTCGCCGTGGCCAACGCGCAAAGGACCATAAACCTTTCGTAGAACTTTTCTCTCGAAAACTCGCAACGTCGACTCATCAATTGCCTACTCAGTCGCCTCGAATTAGCACCTGTTGGCAAGAGTTATTCTGCGTTGGATTTCGAGGCTGATATCGTTATTAATACTGGTTGTAAGGTAAACGAAATTGTCTACGACTTCAAAGTTATGACAGTCAACAGTGACATGCGAGCCAAGTCGGGAATGCGATGTTAGTCTCAATTGATATTACACATACGCAGTGTCGCCCAGGTGGAAAATTATGCATCTTTGATCGCATTTAATGTCTCCTTATATGTCGTGGTAGGACTCCAATATATATATTTCTCAATGCAAAAAATGCTATATTATTTAGAATAAAGAATTTGATTAAAACACTGAAAACACTAAACAGTTTGGTTTCTTAAATATTTCACTTCCGAAGGGAAGTGGTAAACGTAATATTACCAGCTCCGTATGCATTCAGAATGATGAACATTTTAAAATTAAAAATTGCATAGCAGTTTCTGGCGCGCTGCCTAAATTCGTATAATAGAGCAGAAACGTAAATAAATAGGCGCCTGTCAATAGTCTTTTATTATTCTATGAAGCTTAAGTGAAAAATATGCTTAATTTGGCGGAATTATCTGTAGAAATATGAATACTGTTTCATATAGCTTTCGGCACAATTTTGTTCTTTTAAGCAAAAGTTTACTTACTCAGTATGATTATATAGATATCAGTGCTCTTTTACATTTTCCATAATGTGTAGTGTTTTATGCGGCGTCAGCATACACTTTACCTCAAAACACAAATATTACCAGCTCGCTGGCAGCCACTTGTCTTCCCATAGCAGAGTGAGAAAATTCACATAGTGATTGCTCATTCTCATTACACAATTGCAGTTAATTTCCCCAGCAACTGCAATTGGCTGGCAACAGCACTAATAGTACCTTACTTTATCAATAAGCCACATAGATATATGTTTAATGTTGCATATGACTGCATATGACTGCATATGACTGCATATTAAACATATGTACATTAGGGTGTTTTTTTGAACTATTAACTTTTTTCACTCCCGTCATGAAATTTCCTTGGAAATACCCTAAAAAAAATTCCCTGAAAATTTGAGCCCTTAATATTAACATTAAGGACTGGACCAAGCCATGAAAAAATTTTTTATTGAAAATATACGGAAATCGTGATCTTTTATCTTTAAATTTCTATAGCTCATAGGCATTTTATGGCATCGCTTTGACTTTAGACACATATTCCTCAGAATTGAACACTCTACAAAAGTGCCCTTTGCGACAAAGTCGAAGCTCACACCGGCAAGGTAGTACGGGGGTCTAAAAATGATTTTTCCACGAATTTCGCATTTTTTTGTATATATCTCGTAAATGACAAGATCTATAGAAAAAATCTAAATGAACTTGTAGAAAATTTTATTTTCCTCAGAAAAGGTCCAAGGTCAAAAACGCTATCATTACTACTTCTCGAGATATTCGGCTTTTTAAGTAAGGCTTTATGGAATTTTTATTGATGGTATGTATTGAAAAATTTATGAAAATTCCATAATGTTAATATTAAGGGCTCAAATTTTCAGTGAATTTTTTTTTAGGGTATTTCCGAGGAAATTTTATGACGGGATTGAAAAAAATTAATAGCTAAAAAAAAAACACCCTAATGTACATGGATATATGCGCGGCTTGCGAATTGTTTGACGCAACTCATAGCAACTGACGCACACACTCAGTGGTGGTGATGCTCTTGTGATCAGCAATACCAATTACCTGTTTTCCGCGCGAGCTCAATGAATGCATACTTGTTTCACATTACAACTGCAGCAAAGTAGCAACAGCATCGCGTTGTTTGCGATTACGAAAGAATCGTTTTCGTATTCAACCAACTCCGGCATGCGCTGAGCCTGTCGTTATGCCTCGGACTCGCGGGAAATCAGCAATTTTTGTACGGTTTTTGTCATAGTATTTTCTCTACACATAAACTGTAAATGCAATGGGCACCTGCAGCCATCATATGACACTTCGCCATTCCTTTACGGTCCAATTTCCGCGTCCGAATTCCTCAGCCTTCTCTATACCGTCCTTACACCAATGTTTACATCATGTTGTTGCTTTAAGTCCCTTCTTATTTCCACACCACTTTTGAATCACTCCATGAGACTCCTCCTGTAGATAAAGCCATCTGTACGGCTGGTGGTATTCCTTCTTAGACCTTAGTAGTGAGTTGTGCGTGGCCGCAGGCGTATGTGTGTAAGAATGTATGTATATATTCAGTTTCTATTTCAGAGTTTAACAAGAGTTAACTAAATAAACATACGAAAGTTGAATGAGGAATAGCACCTTTGGCTGCTAAATATCGAGGAAGTCTAACCTGGGAATCGAAAGAGACACGACGTTTCAAATGACCTAAAAATATTAATGTTAATATAGCTGTGCTACTGGCTGTTTACATTTGAAATGTTGGCCAAAATTGTTGGACAATGCCCAAAAATGACCTATTGACTTTTGGAGGGCATTTGGTAAGCAATTAATTTCGAGAATTAGTATAGAAAGGACGGGGTGAAGCATGAGATGAGTCCGGAAGTGAGAAGGTCGAGAAAAACCACAAAATTAGTTATGTAACGAAAAAGTGATTGTCTTCAGTAACGGAGAGAGAGAGAGAGAGAGAGAGAGAGAGAACAAAATATACGAGATGAACAAATTAGATATAGTATACTGGAGAATATAGAACGAAGGGGTGATTGTAAAAAAAGATAGTCGGCCAACGCGGCTACTATGTCAACTAATCGCCTACAATGCGGGCGACCACAACTTAGCACACAATCTTTATAGCTTTCCAAGAAAACACACATATAAACATGTAAACATATTTAAGATGAGAAATTGTTGGCGAGGGTTCAGCTATTATATGTTTGTAGACACTGCATGCTATGATCATACACCCACACAAACATTTACACACATACAACTCCATAAATATACACAAATTGCTTGCCGTTTAGACTGCGGTGCATTCCTCACGTACCTCTTAAAGAATGACGGCTGTATAGGTACTCAGTTTAGCTTCTAGCGATT
Organism: Bactrocera tryoni; assembly: GCF_016617805.1. NCBI lineage: Eukaryota > Metazoa > Arthropoda > Insecta > Diptera > Tephritidae > Bactrocera > Bactrocera tryoni. Next base: position 72,188,540 of record NC_052500.1, read on the forward strand.
TGTCGATATTTTGGCCGCAGTCAGCTTGCCTTGCCACCAAATAGCAAAAAAATAAAGAAGAAAGGAATCGTGCACATTTTAAGCCGCTCACTTTGGTAATCCGGTTTGGTATTTCGCTTTTTTTGGTCTCCCGCTTTCGCTACCGCATCATTTGTGACCTTTCCAGAAATTTGGCGATTCAACAAGGGTCTGCAGTTTGGCATAGATTTAAAAAATTTCGAACAGGGCGTTGCGACCACAAATCGATACTAGAGATCTGCTGAGCCTTGCAGCGTTCGATGCATTTGCTTTCTCATCACTTACTGCTATAGAAGAAACTAATGATGGGACCAGCAACAATGTTAACTCTGACGGAAATGTGTGGCACGAACAGAATGAAAAATACTCTATATAAGCGTCATCAATAATACAACAACAACGTTGCCAACAGTTGTCAATGCCGTTGGCGCAACACACGAAGTGGACTCACCACATTCACCGCACGCCAGGTGGCAGAAACGGGGTGGACCGGAGACTGCTACATTGGCCACCACTAACCACGTCACGTAAGAATAGTGCATCGGCGAGTGTTCAAAGTATTCAGAGAAGTGCGGTAATGCGGGCGGAATTAGTTAACAGGTAAGTGTTGCACAATTTTTACTTTCGGGTTATCGAGTTTTCCAAATTATCATTGGAGATACGTAGATAGCTTTTTTTATTCATATATATACTTTTACATGTTTATTTTCATATACATATACATATGTATGTACATACATATGTGTTAGCGACAAGCTGACTATGTCTGCCAAGTCTTTATGTGGCGCCAATGCCGAAATGATCCTAACCACAATCTTTTTAATTCTTTTTTTTACTGTTTCGTCGTTACCCATGTCAGTACATACATCATTTGCTGAGCACACCATTAACGACTCAATAAATTGATTATCCTCGGAGCTTGTGGTAGTTTGCTCTTTGTGTTGTTGACGATAATTTATGGATGAATTCGTCAGTTTATTTCTGGCGCCGGATTAAAGTGCCAAAACTGCTTTCGAACAGATTTTATACGACCAAATTTTGGATGTGAGAGCACTTTGTCGTCTGAATTTACGAGCTCAAGGAATTTGTACAAATAAATTTTACGCGCTAAGCGGCATCGGTTGAAAGTACTGAATGCGGCTAGCCAAGGCTAAGATATCTCTGACATTGAAATCCAACTCTGTAGAGTTAAACCAAATTTGTTACGACTTATAAAATGGAGCTGAATATGAATGAGAATTTAAGGAGTTTATAGAGGAGGTCCTTTCATGATGCTAATGAGCGCAACAAAGGGAACGGAAAAGGAAATACAACATTTAAAACATTTGACGGTTTATTAAAAAGCTACAGTGATCCTATATCAACATCTTAGGTGCATGGATAAGAGTTTAAGGAGTTATATGTACTTACGAGTTTCAAAAAATCGAACCATTTTATTGTCTTATTAAATTCTAAAATACTTCTAGAATATTGTCCTAAAGTTTTCAAGTTGATCCGAGTGATAGTCTTGGAGATACAGCCTTGAGAACTTGTGCGCTCGCTAACTATGCTAAGTGCGCCGTCTTTTTAAACGTGTTTTCCTCGAAACAACGTTTTAGAAGTCGGAGGGTAAAATTTCTTGAGAACTACCCTACTGATCTTCATTAAATTTTACACAGGTCTTTGAGATACAATTCTTAAAGATTGGCATGAAGGAGTTTTTTCGATCACAGCTATTGAAAAAAAATGTCGCGATATTTTTACTGAAATTTTAATAAAATATTTCGTTTTTTATATGTGTAAAAAATTGTGGAAAAAGGCTGCTTTTTACCCGAGGAAACCCATGTAAACCCTTGAGAACGTTCTGAGCTCTATTTTAAAGGACGAATTTAGTTTTTTGATAGCAGTAACGAAATCTTATATCGTTTGCCGAACAAGTTTCATCTGTGCTAGACCATGTAAGCTTGGATTATCCAAAAGAGGATCTCAAGTAAGAGGACTTAGGCGCTTAAACCACTAAAGCTCAGTTGTGCGCTCCAAACGCGCTTAATTTATGTTCAGGATTGGGCATTTGAATAAATCTTCTTGCACGAGCAAATGCAAAGCATTGCAATTCTAACGCCACCGTCTCGCATTTCCTGACTATTGACGCAAACTGACAGATAATGGACAAAGAGAGGAACTAAATGCTCCTATCCAGATAAATCTAGTTGTCTAAATCCATCAAAGCGCCGTCAAATCCGCGGAAACCAGTGAACCGTTGCGCAATTCAGCTTATCCAAACAAGTTGAGTGGTGAGAGCGCTTAGGTAAGCCAGAAACTATCTATGTAGTGTAGAATTCCAATAAAATTAGCATAAGCCGCGACCATCGGACTTTTATTGAAGCTTAATGCCGCATTGCGTCTCTGCCGCTTAAATTCCTTAAAGTGTCAAACGGAACAGCCACACAGTACATATAATCCATTAATGTCAGCCAGTGTTACTATTATATATACTATAGCGAATTAAACAGCTTCCTTGGCACTGGGCAACAATGTCAAAATTTGCAATCTTCTTAAGAAAATGCCATCGTCAACAAGAACCCTCTTCAAGCGATCAAAGCAGGAGCAAGAGGAGTTGCACTTGTTATTACTGTTATTGTCCTCGCTTGTTTCTATCGATTGCGGTGAACTAAGCCAAAAACTTCCCGTCTTTCCGTCGTACGACAAAAAGCTTTTAAGTCATTTATGCAGATGCTTCGCATAGTAAGCAGCAGCGTTTTCGCTTGAATGAATTTGGTTTATGCGCGCCTCAGTTCGGGCGAACTGAAATTACATACACATTGATTTCTCATTAAAACTTTAAAATTTATAAATATAACAAGAGTTCTATGTAGATTACTTTAAGCATTAACAAAAGTGAGCTAGAGAAAACAACAATTCTTTTGATGATTGTTGAGCTGGTTCATTGAAATGTGCTTGGTTTTCAGTGCAGGTAAGTATGCAACTATAGTCTTTCAATCAGTTCAATTACGGCACCTACGAAAATTTACATATGTATATTGAGACTTTCAGAGAATATCGATACAAACTATTTTCGTGATTAGATCAATCTTTTAAGACTATTTCTTGACTTGGATTTATTTTGTCGTTCATCGTGCTTTGTATTTTATGTTCGAAAGAACTTTCATCGCCTTATATGTATGTAAGCACTTGAAAGGTCCTACCCTATTTCGATCGTGTGATATCACACTGTTAAACTTTTTCCTGTGGAGAGATGGAAAGTCTAAAGTCTATGCGGACAATCTCGCTTCGGTTCAGGCCTTGAAGCAAAACATCCCACGTGTCATTCGCCCGTTACCAGTCGAAATGCTCATTGATTGATTGGATTCATCAGATGGGCTATCTGAGACTTAGCCGCGGCCAACGTTTGAAAGAGATAACCTTCATAAAATAAATGCCATAAATGTTCATTCGAATGATAATAAACATTCCCTATTGAATTTGAATTTTCTGTTTTTTTCTTTAAAGAGCAGTGAACTTCAAAATGAATCACTCTTTAGTAGTAGAGCTCACATCGGACAGTTGCTGACATTTTCATTTGCCACTCAAGGCCTGCAGTCTAATACTGTTGAGCTTAAAATTTGGCTTGATATTTTTCTGATTTTTTTAACATAACTTCTTTATTGTTCCTTTTGTAGTTTTCGCGTTTTTTGTTCACAGTTCAGCCCAACGTACTCAAATCTGCTCTGTCCAAAAGTTCTGTACAAAAGTTTTACCATCATCGATTCGCCACTTAACGGTATTATGTACGCCCGTGGCTGATAAGCAAAATAAGCAGTCAAACAGGTGGACAAATTGCGAGTTTTTGACCAACAAGAGAGCTGCCAACCAAAGGGCTAACCAGAATTTAATATCTACTGCAACCCGTCAACGGAAAAATAACGACAAAAAAGTACGACAAAAGGATGCTGAAAAAGAGAACAAACACATGCACACTCAAGTGTAAGTCTTTGCACAAGCAGTCACCGCATCCTCGCTAGTCACAGAGGGGATGTCGCATTCAGTTAGTCAAAACCACTGAACGACAGAGATGCATCAACCAAATAGCTTTACGCCACTTACTGGGACGCTTCAGCATGGCTGATGCTACCTTGGTATGTGAGCGAAAAGTGTGCCAAAAAGGATAATAGCAAACATTTTTTCTTTTCGCACCGCGTTTCGATAAAATGATTTGCAAACAAATTGGTTCAGGAAATTCGATTGAGGTATGGGATGGGAAGAGATAACTCTAAGCAACTGAAAAAAGTAAACAATATAACAACAACTATGGCAAATACTAGTATGGCTTAGGTTAGCGAGCTTTTTCAACTTCTTATTGGTCACACTTTTGAATGAAGCAGCAGCAAAAGCAACAAAATACGATAAGTTTTACAAAGTACATAATAAAATCAGCAGCAACAGCAGCAGTACAAACCAAACACTAATATCGTACATAACATCAGCAGCCATAACAAGAACTATACAACAACAATAACAACATTATTTGCAAATAAGTACAATACAACAATATCAAGAGCTGGTAAGTCCGAATAATTTTTTGCTAATTTATTTCCTTAAATTCGCTGACCTTTTTATAATCTCTAGTGTCCTTTATAAAATTTGTACATATTTAGTTTAGTCATAACCTTCTTGCGTTTTTCATATTTTTCTTATTTTATTTCCAAATATTATTGGAAGAGAGGAATTTGCAGACAAAAAATATAGAAGACGAAATGCGTGAGAAAGAAGAGCTTGAGAAGCTGACCAACAGGCTAATGCTTGAAATTTGTACGAAAAGATGCGGCGACTAACAGAAGGTTTCAAAACCGGCGCATATTCTTGTACAACCCCGGAGGTGATCTAGCGACTGATGTCCAGAGCATACAGAAATTATGAAGGGAACACTTCTCAAGCCTGCTGAATGCCAGTGAAAGCCTAACACCAAGAGATAGAAAACCCAACCCCCGAATCGATGACGATGGAGCGAACGTTCCATTGCCGGACCATGAAGAAGTTCGATAAGCAATTACCCGTCTGAAGATCAGCAAAGCGGCAGGTTCCGATGGAACGGCCGAGCTATACAAACACAGCGGCAAAGACATGGTAAAGAGTATGCACTAGCTTTTTTTGTGGAATATGGTCGGACGAAAGCATGCCAGACTATTAAAATTTATGTATGCTCTCCCCAATCCGCAAAAAGGGAGACCCCACAGTCTATGCCCACTTCCGTCGGATAAGCCTCCTTAACATCGCATAATGAAATGATTGGAACTTATCAGTGTATCTTTAGACATGGAAAATCAACAGATCACCACATATTCGCCAAGTCTCAAATCTTGGAAACGATTGACACTTACTACCTCTTCGTCGATTTTAAAGCTGATTTCGACAGCACGAAAAGAAGCTACCTTTATGCCACTATGTCTGAATTTGGTATCCCCGCAAAACTTATACGGCTGTGTAAACTGGCATTGAGCAATACAAAAAGCTTCTTCAGGATCGGCAAGGACCGCTCCGAGCCGTTCGATACCAAACGGTTCAGACAAGGCGACTCCCTATCGTCCGACTTCTTCAATCTGCTGCTGGAGATAATAATTCGGGCTGCAGATCTGATTAGAGAAAGTATCATCTTCTATAAGACTTTGGCCATAACTAACCGCGCCGTTAGTTATGTTTTCTACAGAAAATGTCTTTCGTCATCAAACAAACAATCGTCGCATTCGCGGCTTGCCTCTCACGTCACTGTTGAGTCATAACTTTGAAGTCGTAGATAATTTCGTCTATTTTGGAACCAGAATTAGCACCAACAACAACGTCAGCTTGGAAATCCAACGCAGAACAACTTTTGCCAATAGCTGCTACTTCGGTCTGCGTAGACAATTGATAAATAAAGTTTTCGCTCGAAGAACAAAGACCAAATTCTGCAAGTCACTCATCATCTCGATTCTGCTATATGGTGCAGTGGCATTGACGATGACAACATTTGATGAGTCGGCGTTAAGAGTTTTCGAGAGAAAGGTTCTACGGAAGATTTATGGTATTTTGCGCATTGGGAACAGCGAATGCCAAAGTCGATGGAACGATGGTCTGTACGAGATTTACGAAGACACTGACATAGCTCAGCCACTCTAGCTCTGAGAGTATTCACGCAGTAGCCTCCTCCACTCCGGTGGAAAGACCAAGTGGAGAATAACTTGTCTACACTTGGATTCTCCAATAGTCGTCAAACAGCGAAAAGGTAGAACATAAGCGTTGTTTATACCAATAAAGAAGAAGAAATGAAATGAGCTCGGCACCGCCTGAAGGGAGCTTTTGCGCTGAACTCACTCAGCTGCGGCTCTTAAAGTCAACATTTGCGATACTTAGGTTGTAAAAAATTATTATTAATTCTGTCGCTGCAAATTACTTAAAACCAGTAGCTTTCCTTTTAATGACTACTTGGTTTATGGTTAATGCTTTGAAAAGGATAAAAATATGTTTGTGCAAATCTTCCCTCCTGTACTTTTATCTCATATCTGATATAAAATCCTCCAACACACGATTCTCCCCCCGTAAAATATATGAAGTTGTGTATACATATGTCAAAAGAACTTTAATAAATATAAGACGGCGCATAGGTTAAGTATAAGCGTCGCCGTAAAATACTGTAATGATCAATATCTCTTAAAAAAGCAGTAAATAAACAGGAGACGGCAGTCTACACAAAAGCATAAAAATACCAAGACATACTTAAGGCCGTAGTAGTGGTGCTCTTACGAGAGGCTGAAGAAAAAGGAAAATAGTAAATATATGTAAGTAAATAGTCGTAAAAATAGGGAATGTTTTCGTGAGCACTCATTTAACGTAGAAGTCGTAATCATAAATAGTATATGCAGCGGGCTCCTCTTATTGTGAGTAATCTTCAATGGCTAGTGGTTGTAAATTGATTCGTATTAATAGAAAAAAACTAAATAAAAATAGTCGAACTTTATGTAGTAATGAAAATAATGATGGTGCAACGTCCCGCTTTTCTATCCATAAAAATAAAAGAAGAAGAAGTCAACGCCTTTGTACGAATATACATACAGATCGATTTTCTCTTTTCGATCGCATGTTTAAGAGTCGACAAGTGCATATTTAAGAGCTTGCTGTAAAATGAGTGCTACACAAATGCTATTTTTTGAAACTTAAAGCTAAATTAACGAATTTTCAGAATTATCTTGGGTACAATAAAATCTTCACTTTGCTTTGCTATTTCGTACAGCTCATCGTTTCATCGACTGCGGTATTCGCCATTGCCAATATGTAAAGGATCATAAATCTTCCGCAGAATCGTTATCTCGAAAACTCGTAACGCCGACTCATCAAATGTTGTCATTGTCCATGCCTTGTGACTTGTAGAGTTTGGTCTTTGTTCGGCGAGAGAGGACTTTACTACTCAATCAGAAGTAGCACCTGTTGGCAAGAATTATTCTGCGTTGTTTTGATGCTAGTTCCAAGATAGACAAAATTATCTACAACGGTTCATTCCGATTCTAACGAAGCTTTTGATATTGTTCACTTCAGTTTATACAGTCGTATTAGTTTTGCGGGGATACCATATTCAGACGTAGCGTCCTAGAGGCTTTTTCTGATTGTTGATTTACGTAGTCTTCTCTGCTTCTATTCGTACATCGATGCATTTGGTGACTCGTCATCATTATTTCTGATTTACGATATGACTTTTAATCTAATCTCATGCCAAACTAAAATAATTCAGCGTTTCCTGCAGGAGTATGAGCCAGTAATATCTACTTATAATCGTGACCTCTCCGCGAGGTATACCACACTTCCTTGGAGAGACATTTCAGAGCTTACAGATGTACAATACAAGAATTTTGTTGCAAGATACTGCTGTCACTATGCCTTTTTTAAATTATTGCTCTATTATAATATTATATTATTTATTACGATATATTATAGTTTCGCCTAAATTTGCGAATATTAAACTGAAAGAAGTTATTTTCATCGCAGTGGGGCTTTATTTGCAATAAGTTGGAAAAATAAATTTAAAAAATTATAGATAAGTGCGTCTAGTCAAGGCAGGGATACGAGTTCTGTATTATGACCAATCTCCAGCTTAAGACCTTTATTTTCAGTTCATCTTTCTATTCGCTCTATAATTTTCCTGTTGTTTTTACTATATATGGAGCTCAGATTAATAATAGGATAATTTGGCTTTCGAAATCTAAAGGCTAATTATGAAATTTAAAAAAATATTTCTTAAACAAAATCCGCTCATATATTTAAATTTTTTTATCATTTCTTCATATATGTATATATATATTATAATCAAGACGAAAATATTGCTGAGCCTGAAGTGATATTCAATATAGTAAAAATTTAACAAAACGTTTGTTGAAATATGTTGCTGATTTAACCGAATAGGAAAGAAATAAAAATTATATGAATTTCTAAAGTGATGGCTACCGTTAAATTTCTAAAATCCTAGTTTTTTTGTGTTTTGCCAGCCTACAGCTCTTTTGATTTGTGTGACAAAATGAATCAAATAGCGAAATGTGGAGCTCTCCGCTGATTTTGCTTGTGGGCATGTATGTGCCTGCGCAACTCGCTTTTTCATTTCCTGTTTTCGAGGCTGCACGGCGACTCTCGGTGGCCCATTTGACAACCTTTATACGGTTCTCTCTGAAAGTGTCCTTCAGTCAAGTCATTTTAGTTCAGTGCTGCTTTCACTCAGTTAGCCATACACTGCTTTTGTTTGTTTTCCGTGACCAGTGGTACACTGATTACACTGTCATACTCTTGAAAGATGACAAGTAAGTAAGCGCTAAGTTCGGCTGCAACCGAACATTTTACACTCTTGCAACTTGCATGAAACAAAGTAAGGGAAATGGCTTATGGCTTGCAATAGTGTAAAATGTTCGGTTGCTGCCGAAATATATATATAAGAGTTGGGGTGATATCGACCCGAGTTTGAACCCGATTGTTATTTCTTAGTTATATGGCGGTGAGTTCAAGTTTTCACCCAATTTTATTTTACCAAATTTAGTTGAAATTGGTCGAGTGGGTCTCGAGATATGTGTTTTCACCTTAAAGTGTGCGATACCATGCTCATCATTTAATAATATAAAGTTGTATGTAGCGTGCTCTGTTATTGATTTATCGTACATTAACTAGTTCTTACTATTACCGTTATATGGGAAGTGAGCGGGATTATGGTCCGATGTCATTAAATTTCATACTGCCGGTGGGTGTTCTAGACTGTCGTGAATTAAAGGGTTTGAGAAATATATACATTAAATCTATAAGAAGCTGGCGCCACGCCGACTTTTAAAAATTTTTAGACTTCAGCCTCTTGCTTCTATAGCAATAGGCTGCGAGAGTATAATAAAATCGTATCAGGCAAGTTTGGCGGTACTTACATACATAGGTACACGGTCACTCACAATGCTCCAAAATTAATTACACTAATTGACGAGTACTGTTGAAAGTGCTTGGCTGTAATGGTGGTCAAATGCAAGATAAAGCGTGGTACAAATACGTACACTTACTTACCTTTGCAGGCCACCAAAATTGCAAGCGCTTTCCCTCAAAATTTTTCGCCTTAGGGTGGTAGTAAAAAAGGTTCAAAATGATTTGCCATTGTCTCGCCCAAAAGTTACCATATTCTTCGAAAATAGTAATAGTTGACAAGTAGTAGATCGAAAGAAGAGAATTTGGAAGAATTAAAAATTTAAGACGAAAGCGACAAAACAGATTGGGTGGAACATTTTTTAAGTTAGACGAACTTACTAATCGCATTACTAATGTTGTTGTTGTAAAAGTTATCCTGCACCCTTTGGGTGGTAAGGTTTAGATAGGTTGTTCGCTAGGCCATCCAAAGGTATGAGATCTAAATATATTTGAAAAAATACTTCGTGTAGCTTACTAAATTCGCATTAGTCCCACAATAATATTTTCTAGCAGAATTTTTTCTTATGAACTCAAAGCCTTTCTCTTTAGGATTAGTAATTAGTCTTGTTAGCATTAAAAGTAAACTTCATGGGGCTTCAAGTGCTTTATAAATTAATTTTCACAAGCCGATTTCTTACACCAGTAATTACAGATTATCAGAGTACATTAAATGAAACTCGGTTTTCGGAAATAAAAGTTTTTTATATAAACATAGCAGGCAGACTGTGGCACATTTTCTTGTTTGAAAGTGAAAAGTGCGAATGGCGTTCCGCAAAGTGAGAAAGAATATATGTGTATGCGAAGACGTCAATATCTATGTAATAGGTGTCGAATCTAAATGCTTCCAATTAAGTAACTGTGTGAGAGGTGGAGAGGATCATACAACATTTACTGCATTGATAACGTTCACTACTCTGTGACACGGATACTACAGTGGTGGTGACGTTGAAAGCAAATACACTGGGCTGTCACTCATTCGGACTTATCTGTCCGGGTTCTACATCAGCGCTGTAAGGCGGCTGCGGAAGCGTTGGGATGCCGGCCTTGGTTAGGTAGCTGTTCACAAGAAATCCGTTGTGAGCCGGAGCGTTCTCGTAGTGCAACTTCCAATCGGCTGCGATGTCTTGTCGGACACGGTTGACCTTTCGTTTGAGTCTCTTGAGGACTTCCACGCTTCCACGTAAAACTTGGCGTTGACGGTTTGTCCAGGAGGAACAAATTCATGATGTACGATGCCTTCGATGACAAAAAAGACAATGAATCGAAGCGGGATTGGCCGAATATATAATATTTTAGACCTTACATATCCTCAGAGGAAAAAGACTAACGGTGTGATATTAAACGATCTTGGTGGCCCATCGACCATCCTAAATGCTGCTATTTTGCTTGTTTATATACCCTTTGAGCCAGAAATGG